>NC_142869.1:55810000-56110000 GCF_051225735.1 Oryctolagus cuniculus | reverse complement strand
CAGCACATTAGCAAACTGAAGAATAAAAATCATAGATGCAGAGAAAGCATTTAATGAAATGCCACATATTCTCAGTGTCAAAACTTTAAGCAAATTTGCTATGAAAGGAAGGAACATTTCTCAAATAATCAAGGCATTATATGACAAAACCATAGCATCATATTGAATGGAGAAAATCTGGAAACATTTCCTCTAAGATCTGGAACCAGACAAGGATGCCCACTGTCACCATTATTATTTAATATGGTTCTGGAAGAATTAGCCAGAGTCACTAGGCAAGAAAAAGAAATCAAAGGGATACAAATAGGAAGGTGGAAGTATAATTATCCCTGTTTGCAGATTATATGATCCTATAGATAGGGGAACCAAAAGACTCCACTAAGTGATTATTCTAACTCATAAGAGGGTTTAGTAAATTAGCAGGATATAATATCAACACTCAAAAATCACTAAATTTTGTATACACTAACAATACACTAAAAATGCCATGCTTGAGATAGAACTTGTAACATTAGTCCCATTCACAATAGCTAAAAAAATTTAAATACCTTCAGATAAATTTAACCAACATCTATGAATATGAAAAATCTACCTATACAATGATAATTATAAATCATTAAGGAAAGAAATAGGAGACACCAAAAAAAATTAAAAATCTTTTATATTCACAGATTGAAATATTTAATATCATTACAGTGTCCATACTACCCAAAGAAATTTACAGATTTAATGCAATCCCAATAAAAATACCAAAGATATTCTTCTCATATCTGGGGAAAATGACCTTTAAATTCATTTGAAATCATAAAGGACCCCAAATAGCTAAAGCAATCCTAAGCAATAAAAATAAAACTGGAGAAATCACCATACCGCAAACACGCCCCCTGAACATCTATCTGCCAGGCGCCATATTGTAATGGAGGTTTTAAGCAATGCCCAATAATTTACCCAAGTCCACTAAATAAATTGTCTCTCTTTATACCACTAAACATAGTCATTTTAATTTTAGTAAGGCTCCATTCATAACCTGTCCCAATAATTGAACCTATTCATTGTGTTTTTCCAAAGAAATAGAGCAAGAGACATGAAAAAAAGTTCACTGTAATCTGAAGGAAATTACTCATGAGGTAGGAAGTTTAGGGTTATGCATATGGTACTAGATTTTAGTATTAAGTCTGGAGAAAATAGGTTTATATATCTTCTTTAATTGAGTAAGTTTCATGTTTGCAATATGCAAAGTTCTCTATAGAGATCAAAGCAGAGGACTTCTGTTTCTAGATTCAAGGTACAGTTCTCTGTATTACTGACACTTATTGCACTAGGATTATTAATTTTGCCAACAATGTATCAAACATGACTATCATTATGGCATTCATATTTTAAAATAATGCTGCTAAAATATTTTGGGAAACTAATGGAATACACAACAAAATGCAACTTGGATATTTGAAACTAAACTAATTTGAGATTTGAAGACTGAAATGCAACACAGAAAATGTCAACTATGTTTCTTGTTGTTATGTGTTTTTACAATACCACATTTACTATTTTAAGTTTTTTTATAATACTTTTGATATTGCAGGATTGGGCTTATAAATTTTAATCATAGTTTTAATGGATACCATAAGGTATCATTTAATTCCTTATCTCTCAAAGCAGCTGCATCTTTCTGAGCTCAAGAGAATTGGCATTTCAATCTGAATATAAACATTCAACTTTTTTTTAGCATTTCCATCATTCTGCGCTCTGCTAGAAATCAAAATTTAAAGCATTAAGAAAAGGAACAAGGTATGAGTCAATTAAAATTTGTTTAAAACAAGAAAATAAAACAAAAGCCAATATTATCTATTCCTATCAAAATCTGTAAGAAAACAAAAAATGCTTAATTTTATTGTTAATTTTAAACTACAGATAATCAAAAGATGTATTCAAATTTGAAATGAATTTAGCATATCTAAACAAAATGACTATAAAATTGGGGAAAATTATGGGGCACATTCCTGAGTACCATAGCAACAGAACTTGGAGAACAAAGCTTTGGAATGTCCTTTAGCTAAGGATAGTCTAGTTTATTTGGAACATAGAAATCTGATAATTAATAAAATATCTAATATAAATTATTTACATCAAAAATCTTGAATGAGATTTGAGAATCTGGTGAGAAAGTTAAAGGGAATAAGATAAGTTCTTAATACTCTTATGACAAAGATCATCTTTAAGAATACAACAATGTTCTCTCGATATATTTGTCCTGATTTTCCCACAGAAACAATAAGGATGCTTTGGCCTCTATAATCATAGATGCCTAATTTCTCCTCTTGTGAAAGATTTGACTGAGCTTTTGTTATTGTTCCTATTGTTATTTTGTTTTTGGATTTTCTCTTTTCAACTATGGTTTATTTCCAAACAGAACAATTAGTGAAATTCATTTCTGCTTTGCTTTGCCCTTGGTCTTTTTTTTTTTTTAACTTTTATTTAATGAATATAAATTTCCAAAGTACGACTTATGGATTACAATGGCTTCCCCCCCATACCGTCCTTCCCACCCACAACCCTCCCCTTTCCCACTCCCTCTCCCCTTCCATTCACATCAAGATTCATTTTCGATTATCTTAATATACAGAAGATCAGCTTAGTATACATTAAGTATGGATTTCAACAGTTTGCTCCCACACAGAAACATAAAGTGAAAAATAATAGATGATTTTTTAAATGATGATGAAATCAGATCAGACCTATTGTCATGTTTAATCCCAGTGAGAGTCAAGTTGGGAATTGATAATTTCTTTTTTTTTTTTTTTTTTTTTTTTTACAGAGGATCAGTTTAGTATGCATTAAGTAAGGATTTCAACAGTTTGCACCCCCATAGAAACACAAAGTGAAATATATTGTTTGAGTACTCGTTATAGCATTAAATCTCAATGTACAGCACATTAAGGATAGAGATCCTACATGAGGAGTAAGTGCACAGTGACTCCTGTTGTTGACTTTACCAATTGACACTCCTGTCTATGGCATCAGTAGTCTCCCTATGCTCCAGTCATGAGTTTCCAAGGCTATGGAAGCCCTCTGAGTTCTCCGACTCTTATCTTGTTTAGACAAGGTCATAGTCAAAGTGGAGGTTCTCTCCTCCCTTCAGAGAAAGGTACCTCCTTCTTTGAAGACCTGTTCTTTCCACTGGGATCTCACTCACAGAGATCTTTTGCCAGAGTGTCTTGGCTTTCCATGCCTGAAATACTCTCATGAGCTTTTCAGCCAGCTCCGAATGCCTTTAGGGCTGATTCTGAGGCCAGAGTGCTATTTAGGACATCTGCCATTCTATGAGTCTGCTGAGTATCTCACTTCCCGGCCCCAGTGTTCTTACTGTATTTTACATGTGCCTGTAAATTATTTGCAAAAAAAAGAAAAAGGCAAAAAAGTGGTATCTTAACATGGCCATTGCCAAACTACCTTCAACCCAATGGTGACGTGGCCAGTTGAGTATCAGTGAGCCTGTGTGTGTCTCGTCTGTTCCTGTTGTTTCACAACCATTTCATGCACACTACTGAGGTAAGTTTATAACTTGAAATGCCCTTGGTCTTTAGATAAGGAAATATAAATAAATAGGAATTTTAGAAAAATAGGACAGTAGAAACATATTTGGGATCAACTGCATGTACACGCACTTTGTCTAAGAGAAGACTAAAGTCCAAGATGGTAGGTGCTGTGCAGATTCTGTAGCTCTTGTCCAATAATTAGTTCAGCAGCTCTAATTATTAGTAGTGAAGACTGGGTTTTAGTGATCCAGAAGGCTTTAATATTTCCTTCAGTTGGAGGAAACTTTAGACAGGCTGCTTCCTGCTGCTAGGTCCTTCCCTGCCTCTAGGACTCTGACCTCTGTTTTCTTTAGTATCTTTGACCCTTTGAGATGTAAATCCTTTTAGAAGCTTCTTGCCAGTGTTATATCATAAGAATCCCTTTCTCAAAGACCTGGAATACATCTCTTTCAAATGCAATCATCAAGGAGAATAGCACCCTTATCTTCCACTTTCTGTAGGGAGATAGGAGTAAGGGACTCCCTTCAAGTTGTAAACTACCTTACCTCAAAAAGAGTAAGATTACTCTTTGGGTAATGCTGTGTTAGCAAGCAGAGATAGGTTATTACCCTCCACCCACCCTAGCTATTAGAAGCTCTTCAGCCCTTTGTTTAAGTAGCATGGAGTTCAGGCTAAGTTCTGGCTTCTTTCCTCTGTTGCAGAAAGAAAAAAGTCATTTGCACAATTAACTTTATCTAATGGAATTCCCAGGGCAGTTTTGCTCAGACATCAGTTACATTCATTTGGGCAAATAACAATGTTGAAATTTAGAGTGACTTGAAAAACTAAGTAACTTTACCAAAGAAATGTTAATGGAAATGTGCAAGTTTTGAGTGATAACATGAAAGGAAATATTTAATAATTGTGTTTTCCTCTTGAAGGCAGGGTGAACAAGTGTTAAGGATAAATCCCAGAGTTTACAGAAATGGCATAGCACTAAGTATACACCTAGGTGTATACTTACTCTCTCTCTCTCTCTGTCTCTCTCTGTCTCTGTCTCTGTCTCTCTCTCTCTCTCTATACACACACACACACACACACACATACATATTGGCCCAGTGGTTAAGATGCTGCTTCGAACATTTGCATCCCATATTTTCCCAGCCCTACTTTCAGTACCACCCCTACTTCTGATTCCAGCTTCCTGTTTGTGCATATCCTGGAGGGCAGCAGATGATAGCTCAGGTGGTGGCTGAAGTACTTAGATCCATGCCAGCCATGTGAGGTTCCCAGATTGAGTTGCTGACAACAATTTTGCTTTGAGCTTTGGCCTTTTTGATATGTAGATTCAGGGTTTTTTAATTCTTAAAAATAATTATCTTGATATATCTACAATTATGATATAATTCCTGTATGTAAAGTAAGATTTGATTGAATATGATATTTATCACAAATTTTGCCTGTTCCTCTTGCAAAGATTCATGCTAGAGAAACACACAGATTGCCTTTTTAGTATTCACTATCAATTGTGGCAAGAGTCTGTACTCATTGTGGTAAAAGTTGTTTACTTATAATATTAGGTATGACAACCTAATCAGAGTCATTCCCTGAACAAGGCACAGTCTCTACATGTCATGAATATAAATGTCAGATACTTGGCCACTTAGACTTCTCAGAAACTAGTTACATGGCTAAAAAAACAACGGTATTGCACACAAAAAATATGTGTACCCATGTTTCTTCTTCATATCTAGGACAAATTTCAAGATATAAAGATTATAGACATAGGAGATGGGGTCAATTAAGCCATGATTCTGCATTTTACAAATTGATGATAGGTAAACATCAATAATGAAACAAGCTTTTACTACTGAGATCATTAGCATATTCCATTTCAATCCCCCTTGCAATTTAGGATTTTTCTAATTGAAATTTCCTAATTCAGGTCCAGAGTTATAGCATAGTATGTAAAGCCACTGCCTGCAATGCTGGCATCCCATATGTGCTCCGGTGTATATCTCAGCAGCTCCTTTCCCAATTCAACTCCCAGCTGGTGGCCTGAGAGATGAAGTGTAAGATGGCCCAAGTGGTTCAGTCCCTGTCACCCTCATGGGAGATCCATAGGAATCTCCTGGCTCCTGGCTTCAGCCTGGCCAAGCCCAGCACTGGCCATTTGAGGAATGAATCGGGAGATGCAGGATATCTATCTTTTCCTCTGTGCATATGGTTCTGACTTTCAGGTAAATGAATAAGTTTCAAAAAAAAGGTCACTAGTTCTAGTGAGTCATTGTAGCTCATCAGGTTACACTGCCTCTTATACCCACATCCAGCCGTAGCTTTTGCTTCCAATCTAGCTTCCTACTAATGCATCATGGGAGGCAGAAGATGATGGCAGCAATGCTTGGGACCCTGCCATCCACGTGTGAGTCCTGGATGGAGTTCCAGGCTGGCTGCAGCCTGGCACAGTCCTGGCTGTTGTGAGCATTTGGGAGTGAACCAGCGAATGATAACATCTTCCTCTCTCCTTCTCTCTCTCTCCTGCACACACTCTTTCCCTCTCCTTCTCTATCACCCTGTCCTATCCCCCTCTCTCCTCTCTCCCTCTCCCTCTCTCTCTGCCCACCTCCCCCTGTCTTTCTCTCTTTCCCTCTTTACTTCTCTCCCCTTTCTCTCCTTCCCAAGTAGATGAAAATAAATAAAAATAAACTTAAAAAAAAAACTCACAAGTTCCAGGCCAGCACTGTGGCACAGGAAGTTAGGCTGCCTCCTGGGACACTGGCTTCCTATGTGTGCCCTAGTCAAGTGCTGGCTGCTTCACTTCTGATCCAGCTCCCTGTTAGTGCCCTGGAGAAAGCAGAAGAGGATGGCCCAAGTACTTAGGGCCCTGCCACCCATGTCAGAGACCTGGAGGAAGCTCCTGGCTCATGGTTTCAACCTGGCCCAGAACTTGTTGTGGCCATCTGGGGAGTGAACCAGTGGATGGAAGATTTCTCCCTCTCTCTATGTCTCCCTATTTCTTTCTGTAACTGTTTCAAATAAATAAATAAATCTTTAAAAAAAGAAGGCACATGTTAATATGTTAATACGTTAATATGGATTAATCTCATATACATTTTAAGAGAAAATATATGGTACTTGCCTTTAACTGTATTTGCTTATTCCACTGAACTTGTCCTCAAATCCTCTCCTTAACTCTGGAGAATATACAGAAGATCATAGTAGTTGTATACTTTAAAAATTATTTATCTAAATTCAGTATTCACTTTGTGAAATTGGCTTCATATTTGTTTACCAGATTCAGATGTTATTTTTTTAACTGAAGATGTCAGTCATTGTTAATGACATTGTCATATTTTATTTTTTTACGGCTTTATGATACTCTTATTAGTACTGTTGTAGTTTGTGTTATCAAAAGAATAATAATTCAAGTTGGTTAACTTAACATTCTAGGTATTTTTGAAGGAAGTGGTATTTAGTCTAACATTTTCTACATATACTACATATCTAACTGCTTTATTTAAATTCTCTCACATCCAAATAGTGGGTAGATTTTTACGGGTTTAATTATAGCCATGTATAATGCCCTGTTTCTTATTGATGTGGTATCAGTGCCATGTACATTAAGAGTTAATTTAGAGAGCATATAGATTTATTTCTTTTCTATGTCAAATAGAAGTGTACAATCTCTTTGCAGAAGAGCTACATTGATAGTCATAAACTTATCATACTTAAATTTTGAATATTATTTTTGATATGACATATCTTAATGCTCCATTAAATAAAGAGTTCAACAAAAAAGAGTAAAAAGTCCATAGTTCAGCATTCGAATAGACAAGGGGTATAAATAATAATCACATGAGAACACATTTCAGTTTTTAAGGGAATAGAACCTTTGACACATATCTACAGAAATCATTCTAGCGATGTTTAGAGATACTTCCTATTCTTCTCTTGTATTTTAAGAAAACTCAACAAAAAGAAAATTTGTTGATGAAAATCAGGAGGTTAAGTGTTGGGTGGTGAAATATGGATGAATATTGTATTTCATTCACAGGTCTCTATGATACCTTACTATGAGTAAGTGATTACAATCAACTGTATATTAACTCAGCACCTTGTTCCCCAGCCAGGCTTGTCTGAGAAGAACTCAATTAGTCCAAAATTAAAATAGCAAAAGAAAAAGAATTTTAGTGTGTCCCAAAAAACTGTAATGCTTAGTATCATTTATATAACAGTAGCTAGAATTTTATCTCACCAGATATTCATTCAGCTGTGTTATATTTTTCAAATATTCTTTTATTACAGTTGGAAAATGCTCCATTCTTTGCCACTAAAATAATGTTCATTTAGTCATTTCAAGCAAAGAAGATACAATTATCAAGGAAAATAACTTTTAGCCAATTCTTTGTTTCATAAAACTTCTAAATTTTAAACTTATTTTATTGTATTATTTAAGGTGTACAAATGTGATGTTTTGATATGTATAAACATGATGAAATAATGATGGTCAATAAATTAATAGCCATCACTTTCTATAGTTATATTTTGTGGTAAGAGCACCTAAAATCTGTTCTTCAGCAAATAAAGTGGTATTATTAGTGATAGTCCTCATGCTGCATATGAGATCTTTAGACTGGTCCATTTCACATAATTGCAAGTTTGTAAATTTGACCTACTTGTCCTCATTTCCTCCCATCCTGTCCCTCTTGGGTACTAATAATTTCAAATGAGTTATTTCAAGAGAAAATTAAGAACTTTTGTTCTCTAATAAGTTGAAATTATCTTTTGAAATTTAGTGTTAATGAGTTATAATCCCAAATAAAAAGAAGTATATTTTTATAATATATGGTTGAGAACTTCTCAAAGTAAACATTTTTATCTAATATTAGATATGTCTATGTTTTTGAGAATCTTCCTGAAATCATGTGGAGTACATGTTGATTTATTGGTGGAAAATATATAAAAATATAAGTTTAAATTATATATTCCTTTCCTCAAATGGTGAAATATTTCTCATTGAGATATTGTGTAGATGAAGTCATTGATGATAAATATGGAAGATCTTTGTCATAAATTGTGCTATAATCATTTTGCTTTGTGTTGTGACCATATTTCCTCAACCTAATCCTCACTCTGACCTCTATGAAGACATGGACTGGGATTTAATTCATAGAAGTACTGGCTTTGATCATTAAACAATTAGGATATCACATTTGTGCTTTGTGTAGATATTCTTTAGATGGTTGTCATTTTTGTCTCCCAGATATGAACAGGGTGGTAGGTATGTTGGGGTGCTGAGACAGGATTTTATTCTCTCACTTTCCTAACAAAAGGAATACCCTGAGATGCCCCAGTTGCTGATGACAATGTTTCACATACAGGATGGTAGGAACAGAATTAAATGTGTTACTAAGCATAATATGTGAGCATGGTTAGCTGCTTCTACGTCAAAAGTCTGTGCTATAGAATTTATAAGCAGAGCTATTGACCATGAAGCATGAAATATTGTGATGGCCTAAGTAATTCATATTCTATTAGACCAGATACCTAAGCCTAGATAGGCAGGTCAGGTCCCCTTCCTTCCTCTGGCAAGAAAATTAAACATTTTTTCTTTTTGTATAGTTTGCTTCTCTGCTACAAGGAACAATTTTTTTCTGGATAAGAAATCTTAGAGAGGAAATTGGGAGTACAATACTCTTGAGTATGTTGAAATATTTGTTTTCCTTTCTGTTAAGTCAGATAGGTAACCTTTTATTCTGCCAAGGGCCATTTGGATATTTATAATATCATTCAACTTAAAAAGTTAGCATACTTTATTTAGATTTATTGTAGATTTATCCAAATTCCATCTGTGGTTGCCTTGGAAGGGCCAGACCAAATGATGCACTGGGACTTTTAGGGCCCACAGGCCAGATGTTCCCTACCCCTGAAAAACATCAAAGTGGTAAGGCTGACTTCTGGCACTCTGTGTTTAGCTAACAAGCTCATTTAATGTGTACTGGTCAGTCTCCAATTACAGTGCTTCACAAATATATTGATGGGAAGAGACTTAGATTTATCAGTTAGGGATGGGACTTACTGGGGCTTCAGTGTTAGGTCATAAGAGGGCCTTGAGAGCACTTAAGAGTGCAAAAGTTCTTTATATAAAAGCAATAAAGTAATGAGAGAGAATTACAAATCTTTATCAGTTAACAACAACTATTGCATGTAACTAGGCCACGTGGTAGTTTAATATCTTCATGTTCTAGTTTATTTAATTTTAAAAGAGAGGTGGACCATTTGTTGAATGGTTAAGATGCTATCTGTGCTCTCACGTCTTGCAACAGAGTGCTTGGATGTTGAGTCCCAGCATTGCTTCCAAATCCAGCTTCCTAGTAATGTACGCCCTGGAGGCAGCAAATGATGGTTGAGAAACTTGAGTCTCTGCCACCCAACTTAGGAAACTCAAACTGAACTTTGGGCTCCTGGCTTTGGCCTGACCTAGTCTTGGCTGCGGCAAGCATGCGGGGGAGTGAACCGACAGATGGACCTCTCTTTCTCTGTATCTCTGCCTTTAACATGATGAGTGAATGGGTAGATAAAACAATATAACAATTCCCTTGACTTTCCTTCTACTACTCTATGGTAGACTTAGTCAATATGTTCCATGTTAAAATTTCTGAAATGTGGATTTATTTTGGTTTATTAACTTACCATGCACAGGAGAAACATTTCTTAAATTCATTTTATTTAATAGCTCACTTCTAAAAATTACTCAAGCTTATATAAAGATGAAAAGAGTAGTTCTAGTGCTGGTGTTGTGGCATAGTGGGTGAAGCCACTGCCTGCAATGCTAATATTTCAAATGCATGCTGGTTTCTGAGTCAAGCAGCAGAAGATGGCCCAAGTGTTTGGGCCCCTGTCACTCACTTGGGAGACCTGGATAAAACTCCTGCTTTTGACTTGGGACTAGCCCAGCCCTGGCCTGTGCAGCACTCTGGGGATTGAATCAACAGATGGGAGATCTCTCTATCTCTCCCTCTCTCTCTTTCTATAACTCTGACTTTCAAATAAATAAATAAATCTAACAATAATAAAATAAAAGAGCAGTTCATTGAGCATCTGTATAGCTTTACTTATATTAACCATTTTTATCATTTTGCATGTTTATTATCTCCTCTTTATTTCTTCCTTCCTCTCTACTTCTCTCTGCCCCCCCCTTTAATTCCATTGTCATCTAAGAGCATTCATTGTATGATTTCTATTCTTTTAAGTGTATAGGTGTGCTTTGACTCCAGAAGGTGATCTGCCTTGTAAGTTCCATTTATGCTTAAGGAAACATCTAATCTACTTTTGCTGAATTAAGTAGTCTATAGATGTCAGTTATGTCCTGTTGATTGATGGTACTATTGAGTTCAAATATATCTTTCCTGACTTTTTACTTAGTGGATCTGTCAATTTTAATAGGGGGGGCATTAAAGTCTCCAAATATAATAGTGGAAGGACTGGCGCTGTGCTGTAGTGGGTAAAGCTGCTGCCTGCAATGCCAGCACCCAATATGGGTGCCAGTTTGAGTCCCAGCTGCTCCGCTTCCAATCCAGCTCTCTGATATGACCTGGGGAAAAAATAAAATAATAATAATATAAATAATAAATAATGAATAAATAAAAACTAAATATATAAGAGTGGACTTATCTATTTCTTTTTGCTTTTTTTTAGAAAGTATCCTATACACAAGATGAGGAAGGGTGCCTTTTTTTTAAAGATTTATTTATTTATTTGAAACAGTTACACAGAGAGAGGAGAATCAGAGAGAGAGAGAGAGAGAAAGAGAGAGAGAGAGAGAGAAGTCTTCAATCCAATGATTCACTCCCCAACTGGCTGCAACAGCTGGAGCTGCGCCAATCCGAAGCCAGGAGCCAAGAACTTCTTCCAGGTCCCCCATATGGGTGCAGGGTCCCAAGGACTTGGGCTGTCTTCTACTGCTTTCCCAGGCCACACAGAGAGCTGGATTGGAAGTGGAGCAGCTGGGTCTCAAACCAACGCCCATATGGGAAGCCAATGCTTCAGGCCAGGGCATTAACCAGTTGCACCACAGCACTGGCCCCTCTTTTTGCTGTTTTTTCAGTTCTCTCCTCATTTACTAATACTTTAATGCTCTATCAGGCATATGCACGTTAAGAATTGTTATGTCTTCTTGGATTACTAATCTCTTTGTCATGTAATGTACCTGTTTCACTTTCTTGTTCTGATGTCTTCTCTGCATAAAATTAACTTAGAAATATGCACTTTCTTTTGATTTGGGTTAGCATGCTATACCTTTCCCTATTCATTTTCTTAAACTATGATTCTTTGCATTAAAAATGGGTTTCTTGTAGGCAAATATAGAGTTGAGTCCTGTTTTTTTGCATACACTCTGCTAATCCCTACTTCATGTATTTAAGCCATTAAGGTTTAAAGTATTTATTGACATGATTGGATAGAAATCTGTCATATTTATTACTGTTTTCTATTTGTTGCCCCTATTTTTGTTCCTATTTGCTCTTTCACATTTTCTCTTTCTTTTGTGGTTTTAATGGACTGTTTTCTAGTATTCCACTTTCTCTCTTTTGTTATCACATCAATCATATTTCTATTTCTAAAAACATTTTTAGATACATATGTATCTGTATCCATTTCTCTGAGCATATATACACAGATACATTATTCCTCTTATTTATTTTATTTTATTTATTTATTTATTTATTTATTTATTTAAGAGGCAGAGAGAGAGAGGATTCCATCCACTGGTTCACTTCCCAGCTGGTCACAACGGCCAGAGCAGCGCTGATCCAGACAGGAGCCAGGAGCTTCAATCCAGGTCTCCCGCATGGGTGCAGGGGCCCAAGCACTTGGCCCATCTTCTACTGCTTTCCCAGGCCAGAGCAGAGAGCTGGATCGGAAGTAGGGCTGCTGGGACTCGAACCAGTGCCCGCCCATATGGGATGCCAGCACTGCAGGCGGCAGCTTTACCCGCTATGCCACAGCGCCGGCCCTGTCCTCTTATTATTTTCAAAGCATGTTTTCAGTTATATAAATTAAGAATAGGAAGGATAAAGTATTTTATTTTATACTCATTTATTCACTCCCTAAAAATCATCCTTTTTTGTGTAGGTTTTTGTTCTGACATATATCATTTTTCTTCTCTTGGAAGAAATTCTTTTTAAAAATATTTATTTACTTATTTGAAAGACACAGTTGTAGTGATAGAAGGAGAGAGAGATCTTTCATCCACTGGCTCATAAAAACTTTAACATAATAATCATAATGTTAAAAATTATTGTTGATAATTCCAGTATCCCTACCAAATCTGACTTGTTCTAACTCTTCTTCCATCTCTTCCGACTGTCTTTCTCTCTTCCTTCCTTTCTCCCTACTTCTACCCTCCCGCCCTTACTTTTGTCTCCCCTTACCTTGCCCCACCTCACTTTTCCTTTTCTTGCCTTTGGATGTCTTACATTAATACACTAGAGAAAACTGAAGATGGTTATTTCACTTCCTATAGGTAGATTGTACCCTGATAAGTTCCTAGCAGGTTAGACTTTGATTAAATATTTTCACCTGGGGTGTAAGCCATCTTAAGAGAAAGTGCTTTGATATATCTGGCATATTTCAATATGACTACGTTCTCTTATATTGTTCTGGAAGCCTGAGGGGATTTTTCTCTAATATTCACTATAAGGAACTGCTAGTGTTTTTCCAGGAGCTCCAGATAAAGCACATGAAAACTTGAGGCCCCTCTTGTGACAGTGTTCTCCTGGAGTTTTGTGTTTTTTTTTTTTTTTTTTTTTTTTTTTTTTTTGAGCCTTCAGTGTAGAAGAGTTATTGATTTTTCAGTTCATGTAACATTTGTTGCTTTTATTCTTAGGATGAAGAAGCATCCTCCAAGCTTATTACATGCCATACTGGCAACCAAGAAAATTTCCTCATTTCTTTTCAACTGCTGAGTAAGTCTCCATAGTAGTACTTATTACCATTGGTTTAGCCATTTGCCTGTTGAAGGGCTTTTGTTTTTTTTTAAGAGTACACTATATATTCTGGATACAGGATTTTTTTTTTTTTTTTGCCATATGTAGTTTGCAAGTATTTTCCCAAGCCTGTAACTTATATATTTATCATCTGCATGGAATAGAAGGTTTCTTAATGAACTCTAATTTACAAAATAAAATCAAAGATCATCTTTTCATCATAATATCTTAAGTATTCTTTACCAATTCTAGGTCTGAAAGATTTTCTTCCATTTGTTAATCTTTCTAATAGCTTTATAGTTGTTTCACCTGTTTTTAGGTATTTTTATATGAAGTTTGAGCTGAGATTCATTTTCTTGCCTGTAGATGTCCAGTTGCTTCAGGATTGTTTTCTAAAAAGACTGGGGTTTCTTCACTGAACTGCATTTGCACCTTTGTTGAAAGTCAGTAGCTATAGGAATAGTTATGTCAATGTTTTTTTTTTTTTTGATCCATGTATCTATCCTTTTGCTCTCAACAAATGGTGTTGACTATAACTGCAACATAAGATCTTAAAATAAAAGAGTGATTCCATCATTTGATATAGCCATTTTACTTTTTAAAAATAATTTTAGGATAAGATTTTCTGTATCTATAGAATTGATATTCTGTTGGGATTCTTATAGGCCTTTCCATTAACCTACCAACACGTTTTTTCCACTTTCAAAAGAATATATAAGTATATATGTATTTTCTTTTCCCATTCTTTTACTCAGAACTCATGATAGATGATTAGGATCAAGTATGTGGCTACTTTGCTCCTTCTAAGTTCCCTATGACAGCTATACCTGAAACTTATATTAAGAAAATACATAATCAAAATGGAAGAACATTTGATGTAGAAAGAAAATACAAACTTGGGCCAGTGCTTTGGCATAGCAAGAAAATACATACAAACTTAAAAATGACTGTATATTTGTCTGAAAACATTTTTAAATATTTATTTATTTATGTATTTCAAAGTCAGAGTTACACAGAGAAGGAGAGACAGAGAGGGAGATTATTTCCTTCCACTGATTCACTCCCCAGATGCCACAATGGCCTAGGCTTGGCCAGGTGGAAGTCAGGAGCCATGAACTTCCAAGTCTTCCACAGGGTGGCCGGGACCCAAACACTTGGGCCATCATCCACTGCTTTTCTCAGACCATTAACAGAGAGCTGGATGGGAAGTGGAGCAGCCGAGAGTTGAACTAGCTCCCATGTGAGATGCAGGTGGCAGTTTTACCTACTTTGCCACAATGTCAGCCCTCTGAAAATACATGATTTAATCTAGTAGTGGTTATATTGCTTAGAATAAATTTGAGTGATAAATAAATAATACAGTGTAAGAAATGCATATGCTATGGACAGAATTAACAGGGTGATTAGATAATAATGAGCAGACAGGGGTCCTTTAGGAAGATCATCAGAATCCTGAGAGGTGACAGGAAAGAAGTAGAAACCTTAAAGGACAAAACTTGCTGCTTAAGAACTTAAAAGTTCTGTGATCCTGAATCATAATTTGAAATGGAAGGAGCTATATGATATTTAACAAGTGACATAGAAAAGAGCTGCCATTCCCTTGCCCGCAAAGGAACAACGATACTCGCAGCTGATCTGTCTTCTGTAGACTTTTATTGAGAAAATAACAGCGACAGAGAAAGCGTGAAAGGAGGAAGAGAGGAGAGAGAAAAAAGCCCCCTCCTTCCTGGGCACACAGCTTATATACGAAATTCAACCAATCGCAAGCGGGCTCTAGTCCATGCACGGAACACTCCAATCCGCTGCTTGTTCACGCGGTGTGCACGCATCCTCGGGCCAATCAGATGAAGTGTCATGCAGCAGGCAGGATCACTACACAGTCCTCGGCGCCATCTTGTTGTTTATGAGACAGGCTCAACTTCTCTGGAAAGTCCCGACCGCTGGAAAGCATTGCCCTAACCGAAACTAGCAACATCCACCTTGCAATAAAGACACAACGACAGCTATCAGACCAAACCCTGACATGGGGACCCCAGGGCTGGCCAGCCCATGGGGCCCCACAAAGAGCCAATGAAAATTTCAGATTCATAATGTATGATTATATATAGTATTTATTTAAGTTTCTTGAATACAGATGACACTATTTTATTGCACATTTAAACATGACTGCTTTGAGGAGAGGTATATGTTTCTTATAACATTAATGAAATATTAACATTAATATTAATATTAATGCATGAACTACCCTTTCTATTTTATACACATTCTGATCCTGAGATTTTTCCTTAGCTATTCAGACTCTAGGTTGGAGATTTTTACTTATTTTTCCTTTTGATTTACTACATTTATATACATCCATCTATGTTTCTCTCTCTCAAATATATCTCTATATATCTGTATACAGATTTAGATATTCAAACATATCACTGATATTTAACTTCCTTTACTGGGGTGTGTTTTCTAAGTATGTACTCTTAGAATCTATATTTTGACCTTTCTTCCTCTGTTATGCTATGTTTCTTAAATGTCACAACAATGATTGTTTTTAAGAGGTTAATCTTCTTATTTCGGTATTTCTTGATATTTCAGCGTCTTCCTGCACTTTAAAAATATCAATGCCATGGGCTTTTCCTTTTCTTTAATGGTTTATGATGGAAAAAATCCTTTAGGTTAGAGCATTTCTTTATTCTTCTTGATGTTATGTATGTTTATGGCTCTGTATAAATGATAACTCTGACACCAAGATATTCAACTTCCTCAGTGACTGGACAGTTAAGAGGATACACTGCATCTTCCTTTGACAATGGTGGGGAAAGTTAATATGCAACTAAACCTAATGCTATTTTAAAATTTTGCTGATTAATATTAACATATATTATGTTTCTCTGCTAAAAAAGAATTTTTTTTTTGCCTTTTCCTTATGATCAACTAATCTTTTTTTTTAACTTTTATTTAATGAATATAAATTTCCAAAGTACAGAATATTCATTACAATGGCTTCCCCCCCATAACGTCCCTCCAACCCACAACCCTCCCCTTATTCATTCCCTCTCCCCTTCCATTCACATCAAGATTCATTTTCGATTCTCTTTATATACAGAAGATTGGTTTAGCATACATTAAGTAAAGATTTCAACAGTTTGCGCCCCCATAGAAACACAAAGTGAAATATACTGTTTGAGTACTAGTTATAGCATTAAATCTCAATGTACAGCACACTAAGGACAAAGATCCTACATGAGGAGTAAGTGCACAGTGACTCCTGTTGTTGACTTAACAAATTGACACTCTTGCTTCTGGCATCAGTAATCACCCTAGGCTCTTGTCATGAGCTGCCAAGGCTATGGAAGCCCCCTGAGTTCACTGACTCTGATCATTTTTAGACAAGGTCATAGTCAAAGTGGAAGTTCTCTCCTCCCTTCAGAGAAAGGTACCTCCTTCTTTGATGACCCATTCTTTCCACTGGGATCTCACTCGTGGAGATCTTTCATTTAGTTTTTTTTTTTTTTTTTCCCCAGAGTGTCTTGGCTTTCCATGCCTGAAATACTCTCATGGGCTTTTCAGCCGGATCCCCATGCCTTAAGGGCTGATTATGAGGCCAGAATGCTGTTAGGACATTTGCCATTCTATGGGTCTGCTGTGTATCTCACTTCCCATGTTGGATCATTCTCCCTAAGACTTTACCACGATATATTTTAAAATTATTGTCCTATGTATAATGTTTCTTGTAAAATAAAATTGAATATGTCCTTTATAGCTTCCTTTCCAAGGGGGAAGAAGACATTTTACAAAATGAATGAAATCATCTTGACTTTTGCCAACTTGAAAGAAAAAACTTCCTGAGAAGTAACTAAAATCTTTCTAGACCTCTATGACTGCTGTAACCCTAATAAACATTATGCTTTAGAAAGCATATCACAGCACACTGGGATCTGAGAGTCTATTAGCATTCTAGAAAGGAACATTTAACAGAAAATGTCATAGGATCACGTCCACAAGTGAATTTTTTAAATAGCTATATTTCTGATACGCCCCACTTATGTTGTGAGAACCTCATCTAATTCTTAATTTTTCCAAGGAAAGAAATTCTAACCTCCAACATTATTAATGACCTCCCAAAGACCCAAAACAACATACACATGATGTCCAATTTTTAAAATGTATCATATTTAAAGAAAAACTTGAGGAAAACATATAATACCTCTCTGTACTATTTTTTAAATTTGATTTTTTGCAGTGACTAATATTATAGTGTACAATTATAATTTTTTCATATTTTCCCTCTAGAATTATCAGTTAATATAATTTAAATTTTATTGCCTTATTAAATATAGTTATGGTAAAAATACTGTGTAATGTTTATAGAAATTACTTCAACTAAAATAGAATAAGACATTTCTCTGAACTTCACCTCTTTGGAAACTGATTTGACCCAAAATTTCAACATTAACTAAATGCCAGAAACACTGCTAAATTTTTAACTTGCATGAACTTATTTTTTTCTTCTCACACTCCCCTAGGCAGATGTTACCATAGCCCTTGTTCACAAATGGAGATAAAAATTGACATGAAAGAGGAAATATCCCATTTTGGTTTAGATTTTAGCTACAATACATAATTATGATCTCATACTATTTTTCAATTGACTATGCATTACTCTGTTATGAAATAACATTTTTATACATGTAACAATTAGGAAGCTAGAAGGAGGAATTTTGAGCAGTGATTAAGCCTCCCAATTCCCATATCTCTGTGCCTGGATGCAGTTCTGTGTTTTCCTCCTAACTTCAGAGTCCTGCTAAAGCAGACCTTTTAAGGCAGTAGTGACAATGGAAGTCCCCAGGCTCCTGACACTTGGGAGGGAGACCTGGATTGAGTTCTTGATCCCAGCTTTGGTCCTAGCCCAGCTCTGCCTTTTATGTAGGCATTTGGTAACTGAACCAGTAAATGGAATCTCTCTCTATGTATCTCTCTTTCTGTCTCTCCACTTTTTCAAATAAATATTTTAAAAATTAAATAAAATTTAAAATTTCCATTTTGTAAAAGATAATATACATATATCAAGCTAATATAATTTTACAGAATTTTTCATCAAACTAAAAAGTTCACTCATAGAAAATATTTTAATAGCATATTTCTGGACAAAACCTTAATAAGGAGCAGTTATTTTTGGAGCATGAACAATGGTATCTAGAATCAATGATTTCCATGAAATATAGAAATGATAAATGCTGACCGGTACCCTACTTTGAAGAGCCAACTTATAATATTTATTTATTTATTTATTTGAAAGGTAGAGTCACAAAGAGAGCAAAGCAAACATTCAGACACACACAGATATTTCATTTGCTGTTTCAACTCCCCAAATGCCCACACTTGTCAGGGCTGGGCCAGACCAAAGCTAGGAGCTAGGAGCTTCTTCGGGGTTCCCCATGTAGGTGGCTGGGGCCCAAACTTTTGGGCCATCTTCCACTGCCTTTCCCAGGCACATTAAAAGGGAGCTGCTTTATAAGTGGAGCAGCGGGGACATGAACCAGCCCCCCAGTGGCTTTTCTGGCTATGCTACAATGCTGTCCCCAAACATATTTTATGTAATACAAAAATAAATAGTATCATGGTAGAAGTTGTAGTGCAGCAGGATATGCCACAGCTTGGGGTGCTTGCATTCCATATCAGAGTGCTTAGGACAGAATCCAGAATTTGGCTTCTGACCCAGCTTTCTACTAATACTCCTAGAATAGAACAAATTATGGTTGGCTCCCCTGAGGCCCTCTGGGGAGTGATCCAGCAGATGGAAGAGATTTTCTCTCTCTCTCTCTCTCTCTCTCTGTTTCTTACTATGTCTATCAAATAAATAAATAAAACAAATTTGAATGGCACAACAAGGACTAAGGACTAAGGCTAAAATATCATGTTTTAATTTATCATATACTCAGAATTTTCAGATTGAGTTTCATGTTGTAGCACAACACCAAAGATTAATATGGTAGAAAAATAGTTCAGGCAAAAAAAGTTTAATTTGGAATCAGGTATGACAAAATACCTCTTATATTAAAAAATCCTTTCTATCGAACTTTTAATAAAGGTCAACTAAATAATGAGGCAAATGTAATTAGGATGGAGCCACTAAATCAATAACATTTCTGTGACAAAAATAATGATCAGAGGAAATTTTAATGTAAGACATCATTAGAAAGACTTCTTATTTTGGGAACTGTAATACACATGTAAAATAAGATTTTAAAGCAGCAAATGACTGACAGAGTAATTATGAAAAATGTAGTTATATTTGAATGCATATATTATACTGCAGGTGTGAATTTCAGACTATGCTGGAATCATTAAAATGAGATTCCTATTTTGAACTTAATAAGCAAAGGCTACTGAATTGACAAATATGTTTGTCAATAAACAAAGATAGTATAAAACTATAAAATACAATTACATCCTATTCTTTTCAGGCAAGTCTGGTTTCATGTTTGCATATTTAACAAGGGTAGCACATTTTGTTCTTCCATCTACAGTATAAATCATTCCAAGGCTTTCTGCAAAATTATCATCTGCTGTTGAAAGAGGGGCCAGAAAACACCAACAAAACTGTAGTGAACTGTCTCCCTTTTTCCATACAAGTATTATGATTTTAGGAGAAAAGGTAGAAGAGCATTTTTATCAACCAGTACTGCATATTCTCCTTCTCACAGTAAAAATTTTTACTGTAGTTTTTTACTTTAACAAAACTATAGTACTTTATGATTATTGTCTTGTTTTGAATTTTTAGAAGTGCTTGTTTTAATGCTGTATGTAACATAACCTGTGCTCAATTTTATCCTGGCTAAAGATTTTGCTGGTTTATTGTTGTTCCTTTTTTTTTTTTAATGTATCTTCCTGCCTTTTGTTAGTCCACAGTGTCCTAACAGTGAATACTAGCCTTTAAATTGACAGCAATATCTTAGAATAAGCTTATTTCAGAGGTCGAAATAATGTTAATCATCAGTCCTTGTGTGTACATATAATTCCATGTACATTAATTAACATTTAAATTATATTTGAAAAGTTAAGAACTTAAGAAAGTTATTTAATTTGAAGAGAAGATTTCCAAGAAATTCTTCTACCTATAAGTCTGCCTTTCTCAATTAAAAAAAAAAAAAGTTGCTTAAACATATCCTCTATTTTCTCCCTGGAAGAACTGACACACAGGGATAGACACTTCCAGTATTCACTACCTCGTATTTCATCTTGGACCTTGCACCATCACTCTCTCTCCAATCTTCAGTTTCTCACTTTCACTCTCCTCTCTATTTACCACTTATGGAAAGTATGTACTCAACTCTGGGGACTGCTTTGATTCAAAATGTCACTGTGTCCTTTCCATTCTTCCACCAATAAACTCACGGAGTTAATTTATGTTTTCTCAATTCTTATCCCCTCCCTAATGCAACAAATTTATTTCTGACTGAGCTGAAAGTGAATCTTAGTAGAATCATCTTTCAATTAAAATTCATAAATACATATAGAACATGAAAATTTGGTCTGTGTTTTCACAGGATAGTGGCTGCTATGGTAAGAGTGATCTGTTCAGGGAGTGAAAGGGACAAGAGTAGGAACTTGACACTTAATGAGTAGACAACTGTACTATTTCAGGAGTGAGTGACAGTATCTTTGACTTGGGTATCAGAGTGTGGTTATTTTTTAAAAAATTGGTGTAGCTTCTATTTTAGGAAGATCACGGACATGATTCACTGGATAAGATTTTGAGACACAGTGAATAATCAACTTTTGTTTCTGCTCTTCAAAAATTTTTGCATGTATATGGAAATGCTAAATAACTGACTGAATATGAGTCTGAAATTCAGGAATTTGGCATTGGGTATGTAGATGTGGAGTGAGTCAACAGAAATTGCAGGTTTCAAACAACTCACCTAAGGCAAGATTGCAAAAGGCTTGACAAGATAAATTATTGCTATTCTTGATAAAACCTGTTAAGGAGAGGAAACTTAGCCCAATTTAGAGTCCCGTGAAGAGATCAGGAAAAGGAAAGTTGATACCAGCAAAATATCGAGGTAGAATTAACGTCAGACAGATGCGCTGCTTCCTCTCTTACACCATCCATTCTATTGGAGGAAGAAAGGATATAAAATATGAGTACATAAAACAAGGAAGTTATGATAAATTGTAGTAAGAAAACAGTGAAAAGTAACTAAGGAAAGTCAGCTTTTTGTGAATGGTGAACACACCAATGAAGATGTGACAGACTGGTCAAGGAGAAGCTAACGTGGACCATGCGTTTCCAGCATTAATTGCCCTGCCATTTTCTGTATGCCTCAGACCCTGAGGTTGGCTTTAAGCATGCCCAGAAGGAAAGATGATTGGGAAGTGTCAAGATATTTGCTTAAATCAGCTTTTCCTAAATCTAAATAGGAAATCTTTATTTTTTCTCACATAACTATCAGTGGGTTATAGAATTGATAACTTTAGACACATGCCACTTAATATGTGGTATAGGTATATCATGCATTACATAGGCCAAAGCTATTGATTTGTAATATCTAATTTCATAATTGTGATTAGCATATTATACCTTACATATTATGTTCATTCTGGCCCTTAAGAATGGCTATTGAGCAAAGGGCATTATAGCATAATTTTTTCTGTGATATTGTTTCCCTCACCAGGAATGTGGATTATCAACGTTACCATTGCCATGGCCAGTATAAATATCCTAAACCTCAATTTTCCAAGAGATATCATTAGAAAGTATAGTAAGACATTTCAAATCATATTATTTAATTTAGCTGTCTCATGCTAATAGTAGTTGTTATGTCTCATTTTATTAACTCTTTTGGCATAAGGACATATAATATAAGCCATTAAAAACAAAAAGGTCAAACAAATTATTCTTTTATTTATTTGTTTTCAGATTACTAACTAGTAGGTATAAGACACAGCCAAAACTCACATGCACGCTATACTCAGTCATTAATTTCCATCGTTGGAGAAAGAAATTAAAGTACAATCAGGATGCAATATAGTGATCCTTAAAAAATCTAAATGTATAAGGATACTTCAAACAAAGTTTGTGGAAAAATATAATTAAAGCAAATATATTTCCATGCAAAAGTTACAAATTCATGCTCTGTTTTCTTTAAATATTTGTTTTATTTATTTGCAAGGCAGAGTTATGTAGAGAGAGGGAGACACACAGAGAGAGGTTTTCTATCCATTGGTTCACAACCCAAATGGCCACAATGACAAAGGCTGGGCTAAGGTGAAGCCAGGTGCCTGGAGCTCCAACTGAGTTTCCCTGTGGGTCGCAGGATCACAGGCACTTGGGGCATCTTTTGCTGCTTTCCCAGATGCATTACCAGAGAGCAGGATCAGAAGTGAAACCGCAGGACTGGAACTGGCACCTATGTTGAATGGTGGCTTCACGGCAGTGACTTAACGTGCTATGCCACAAGGCTGGCCCCTGCATGTTTTTGTTGTTTTTATATTTTTCAATTTCCATAAACTTTTAAAACTGCTAGAATAAAATGAAACAAACTTGTCTTAAGATTATTTCACATCCATAAAAATTCCAGATTTGCAGTTGGTTTCTTCTATGTGGTGATTTAGATCTCATTATGTATTGTAAGCTGCCACAAACTGTCTTCTAAAATCGTAACTTTATCAAATGGTAAGAAGGAAAACAGTTGATGGAGAATCACTTCCGCTTCTTCAGAATCTCAGCAAACGGTGTCCCATATCACTTTTGCTCATGGGCCGAAGGCTGTCTGATAGAATAGTCCTTTGGAGGAGGGCTGCTATGAGTCTCTACCTCCCACTGTATGCACAACATATAAAAAAAAAAAATTGTTCATGATGAGCCATAGACATAAATAGAAAGCTAAACAGTCAAATCCTTAGAAGAAATTTGAGATCATCTTTGTGATTTTATCTATGCAAAATTGTTAAAATTAGTCTTAGGAAAAAGAAACCATTAAAAACTGATAAACTAGACTTCATTAAAAGTAATAATTCTGCTCATTAAAATACATCCTGAAGGGCCAGCGCCGCAGCTCACTAGGCTAATCCTCCACCTGCGGCGCCAGTACCCTGGGTTCTAGTCCCGGTTGAGGTGCCGGATTCTGTCCTGGTCGCTCCTCTTCCAGGCCAGCTCTCTGCTGTGGCCTGGGAGTGCAGTGGAGGATGGCCCAGGTCCTTGGGCCTTGCACCTGCATGGGAGAACAGGAGAAGTACCTGGCTCCTGGCTTCGGATCAGCGCGGTGCGCCTGCCATGGTGCGCCACTTGGGGGGGTGAACCAACGGAAAAAGGAAGACCTCTCTCTCTCTCACTGCCTAATTCTGCCTGTCCAAAACAAACAAACAAACAAAAAAAAAAAACAAAAACAAAAACTACATCATGAAGAACATGAACATGCAAGCCATAGGTTGGGAGAAAATATTTGTAAAACGCATATCTGATGAAGTACTGCTATCCAGGAAGCATGAAAATGTTCCATAAATTAACTTTTAAAAATTGAAAAATGAGGAAAGTATGTGAACATTTGATAGGAATGTAAAATTCTGAACTCTTTTGAAAAAAAAACTGGACAGTTTCTGGTTTATTTGTTATGTTTTATTTTTTTAAAAGATATAATTAATAAAACAAAAAAATGTGAGGTAGCAATGCAAACAGCTACAATATTCTCCTCATTCTGTCCTTCTCAGCCCTCCCAACATTCTGCATCTGGATTTTTTTTTCTCTTTTAAGCCAGTTTTTAGAAAAACTAATCATCCACCTACCCTATGATCCAGCAGTTCCACTTATAAGTATTTATGCTATACAAATGAAAACATTTGTAAGAGTAACACATAAATATTCTTAGTAACTTTATTTATGATAAATAGTAAAAAACAACTCTGAAAGAACTCCATTGACCATCAATAAAGAAATAACTGTAAAAACATCTGTCTTTAATACAATTGAATATTACTTAGATATATAAAATATTGGTATATGCAAATACTTCTTTATTTACAAAACTATGAAAGATTTTTGAAACATAATGCTGAACTACCAAACACTTAAATGTCCAAATATGATATGATGTTAAAGATAGGACATTTTAAAATTATCAAAATTAGGCAATGGCGAAAAGTAGCAAATTGATACTTGCTTCTGGGAAACAAAGAAAGGAAGAAGCATGAATAGCCTTTATGTTTGATAGTAATTATATATGTATATTAATAAATAACTCGGATTTTACAGATGAATTTTAGCAGGATTGTGAACAGACACCAATGCCAGGAATCAGTCTTTCATTATGCCTGCATAAGGCTTAATTGGATTCTTACTGAGAAACCTGAGATAGGAACAAAGAAGGGTATTTTCTCATATATGTTTTTAGCTTTTTTTGTCTTCCTTATATGGCTACATGCATACATTTGACTTGGATATACTAATGCTACCTGATAGCTGTAGGGATTGATACAATACCGCACATGCAGACATGCATACATAGTTACGGATAATGTTTCTGCACGAATATTGAGCTGTCTGGCAAGGGGTAATACCATAGATCTGTGCTAACAAGCAGAAGCAAAACAGTTATACTGCAAGCACATATGACTATAGGTGAAACATTTACAGGAGAGCAGATAGACCACATTCTATTCCCTGGATAAGTTTTGTTTGTTTTTGGTTTTGTTTTTCTCCTATGTCTATTCCAGGAAGTCCTCTACCACAGAATGTGCTCACCAAAACTCAGAAAATTTGTGCATTGTGTTGTGTAACGATTTTACATAAAAGAAAAAAAAAACACCTTAAATTTCCAGTTAATGACATCCATGCTGAGGTATTTGGTGAAATTGACACCTTGACATTTCAAGTCATAAGATAAATTGATAGAGCAAAGGAAATATCAGTATGTAATATAACAGATACCAAAAGCAAAAAAAAAAAAAAATGAATGAGGATAAGTAAACAGGGTGTACTGAAAATATATTTCAACTTGTATGTTTCAAAATTTTCATAATAAAGTATTAAAAGCATTTCCCTTCCTGAATTGACAAAATAGTAACATGCTTATTTAAGTTCTCTTAGTTAAAGCTATAGATCTGGACTAATTAGAAACCTTGATTCATCTAATTATTTCTTCATTTTTGTTCTAATAGGATAGTAAGACTAAATAAAATAATAAATTAAAATATAACTCAGTGTTTGCTTTCCTTAGATAACAATTTTAAATATCCTATTTTTCTAACACTTTTTTTCAAACAAGAAAACTATGTACTCTAGTTTTCTTTTTTTTTAAAGATTTTATTTTATTTATTTGACAGGTAGAGTTACAGAGAGAGAGAGAGAGAGAGAGAGAGAGAGAGAGAGACAGGTCTTTCTTCCGTTGGTTCACTCCTGAAATGGCCGCTACAGCTAGAGCCACGCCAATCTGAAGCCAGGAGCCAGGTGCCTCTTCTCCGTCTCCCATGCGGGTCCAGGGACCCAAGTACCTAGGCCATCCTCCACTGCTATCCCAGGCCACAGCAGAGAGCTGGACCGAAAGAGGAGCAACCTGGACTAGAACCTGGCGCCCATATGGGATGCCGGTGCCACAGATGGAGGATTAACCTAGTGCACCAGGGCGCCGGCCCTTGTATTCTCATTTTCTATTAAGGCTAATTAGATATTTCAAGCATTTAAGTAATTTAATTTCCCTCTCTATGAAAATAAATATTTCAGAAATTTAAATAATGTACATTTTCCAGATTTCCCATTAGAAACAATCATATTTGGGAAATGATTATGATAAAATATTTCTTTGTAGAAGTTAATGCATTTGAAGGAAAATAGCATTACCACTTAAGTTAGAAAATATTTTCCTTTAAGAATAAAGTTTAGGTTAAAAATATTAAGAAGCTTCTTGAGAATGATAAAGAGGATTTAATATATGAGTGGAAACATGGTTTTGTTATGTTAGAAAGTTTCCTTATAAAGCTAAAAAAATTGCTTTCTTTAAAGTCAATACAGAAATCTAATCATTTTGATCAGTTTTTAGCCTTCTATTCTTTCTCAAGTACACAATTACTCCTACTGAGTTACCAAGTTAACAAATTTTAGGCTATTTTAAATGTGAAGAAAAAAAGCTTAAGTATGATACCCATACACTTGAGATTTTAGCATATTCAGTGGACTTTGATTATGGAAATCTTGAAAATGAATTTCTACATAGTTAGTATAATTATAGTAAATTTTAATTAACAGACACTAGCTTGATTACTTAGAAATTAATCTAATGATATTGCATATTTTCCAGGGTTTCTATTAGAACTGTACAGATTTGAGAAGCCATTATGATAAAATATTTTGTTAAAGATTAAGAGAGAGAGACAGGGAGGGAATCGTGATTATTGTTTCAGAACTGAATCTATGAAACACATGTTCTCTTCATATTCATACAAATTTTAAAAATCAAAAAATATTTCAGTATTTGAAAGGAAAACAGCATCATCAATTAGCAAGACATAAAATACATATTTCCATATTATAGAAAAAAAGTTGAGATTGAAAGGTACCAAGTAGTGATGTCTTACATCTAATCACCATGTGTCAAATGAACATGTCTATCTTGTTTTCTTGCTTGCTTTCCATCCCTCAAGAGAAGGACTTAGTGATAGATCAAGTTAAAACAAAAATTATGGCAAAAAATTGTAGTAAAGAGTGACCTTTTGATGGAAGCCCTATGGGTTCTGGCTCTGTGAGGGATTGAATTTACAATAATAGAAAATATCTGCTGTTAGCAGTTAAACATGGAAAATTGCTGAAATGAACTACATTGTTAATACATAAGATTAGTTTTAACACTGAGAAGAACCATACTATTTTCTCTTTGGTTAAGTCCGAATTGAGTTAATGAAACATTTAGAAAGGAACAATCGTACAGAATTAATAAATGCAATTGATTATAGTGTGGGAGTTCTGTGAATTGATTTCTGTGGCAGGCTAAATGTAAGATAGACCAAATTCTCATCTAGCAATAGCTTTATAGTGCAAGTATGTGAATAAAGGATCACTTTTTTAAGACTCAAAAGTCTTGAAGTTCTATATTCAAAGACTGCCCCAACATATATATGACAATTTTTGGAATATATGCTTTAAAATATCAATATGGTAAAGATTTATTGATATAAATAAAAGAAAGAAATCGTTAAAATATTATTTATAGTTCAAGGTCATAAATGTAACTTATATCAACTGGCTTTATTTTTTTAATTATCATCAAATTTATTATTGAACAATCAGAATCATCAGAACGTATTTTGTAGATCAGAAAACAGAATTTGCACTCTATAGACTTTCAATATTTTTATCAAATACTGTTACTGAAGTAAGCATATAGTAATAGACAATTATCACAAAAAAGATAGCCTTAAAAACATTTACACCTGATTGAAGAAAAGAATAAATGCCTCATCAGAGAGGCAGGAAGATAGGTGGTGGTATTTCCAAGAACAGGTGAATTCTCAGAGACTGAACACCCCGGATGAATCAGATGACAAGGCTGAGAAGTCAAGAAGAGGCAGATTCTTAGATTTTGCTTAAAAGTTTAGGTATTATCTGTTAATATTTGGCAATCCATTAGATCATTTTAGGTTGGATAGTAACCTATCATATTTGACTTTTAGGAAGATTGTTCCAGCCTTATTTCTTTGTGTTGGGTGGGATACAGGTAAGAATGAATTGGAATATGAAGTCCAACAGAGAGTATAGCAATATAGCGTATGAGTGCTGGTGAGGTCCAGAACTAAAGCAAGAGATGAATTTGGAGAGAAGAGTGGTTTGGATAAACAAGCACTGTAGAATTAAAAGTGATAGGATGTAATGAAGTCAGTAATTCTGTATTAAAATAATTTATAAATGCATTCATTCTATTATGACCTCTGACTTCTCTCCTACAGTTCTTATTCCAGCTAAATGCACTTGTTTTATTTTCCATCTTGGATTCTAGCTTCCTCTAAGAGTAACAATCTATATTTGGCAGCCCATTTAGTCACATAGGGAGCTTAATAATACTGTTATCTGAGATTATTTTTTTTCTAAATTTTATTTGAGGTATACAAATTTTATGTCTTTCCTATATATATTCAGGAACCTAATGGTACTTTCCATCCTATCCTCCCTCCCACCTATGTTCCCACAATTCTTCCTCCTCCCACTCCTTTTCCCACTCTTAATTTTTACAAAGATCTATTTTCAGTTAAATTTATATTCATAAGATTAACCCTACACTAAGTAGAGTTTAACAAATAGTATGAAAAAAACCACTGTTCCTCAACAGTCAAGATAAGGACTGTAAACAATCATCAAATCTCAAAATGTCAATTTCACTCCTATACATTACCTTTTAGGTACTCTTATTAGTTACCACAGATCAGGTGAAATATATGGTATTTGTCTTTTTGAGACTGGCTTATTTTACTAAGTACAATGGTTTCCAGTTCCATCCATTTTGTTGCAAAAGACTGGATTGCATTTTTTTTTAACCACTGAGTAGTAATCCACAGTTGTATATTTACCATGATTTCTTTATACAATCTTCAATTGATGGGCATCTGGGTTGATTCCATGTCTTAGCAAATGTGAATGGAACTGCAATAAACATGGAGTACAGATCGCTCTTTGATATTCTGCTTTCATTTCCTTTGGGTAAATTAGTAGGAGTGGGATGGCTGGGTATATATAAGTCTATATTCAGATTTCTGAGATATCTCCATACTGTCTTCCACAGTGTGTGCATCATGTTACAGTCCCACCAACAGTGGGAATCCTCAGCAGAATGAATTGCTTGTTTATTTCTGTATTAGAATGATTCTAACCGGAGTGAGGTGAAACCTCATTGTGGTTTAGATTTGCATTTCCCTGATGGCTAGTGATCTTGAGCTTTTTTCATGAATCTGTTGCCCATTTGAATTTCCTCTTTTGAAAATGCCTGTACAAGTCCTTTGCGCATTTCTTACTGGCTTGCTTGTTTTCCTGTTGTTGAGTTTCTTGAGCGTTTTACAGATTCTGGATATTATTCCCTTATCATTTGTATAGTTTGCAAATGATTTCTCACATTCTGATGGTTGCCTCTTCATTTTACTGAGTGTTTCTTTTGCAGTGCAGAAGCTTTTCAGTTTAATGTAATCTCATTTGTCAATTTTGTCTCTGATTGCCTTTGCTTCTGGGTCTTTTCCAAGAAGTCTTTTCCTGTGGCAATGTCTTGCATAGTTTCCCCAATGTTCTTTAGTAATTTGAGGGTATCAGGTCATAGATTTAGGTCCTTCATCCATCTTGAGTGGATTGTTGTGTGAGGTCAAAGGTAGGAGTCTTGTTTCATATTTCTGCATGCAGAGACCCTATATTCCCAGCACAGCACACTTTGTTGAAGAGATTGTCCTTATTTCAGGGATTGATTTTAGCGCCATTGTCAAAGAAAAGTTGGTTGTAGATGCTTGGATTGATTTATGGAGTTTTTATTCTGTTCTGTTGGTCTACACACCTATTTTTTTTTTTTTTTTGCAAGTACCAGGCTGTTTTGATCATTACTTCCCTGTTTTATGTCTTGAAATCTCGTATTGTGATGTCTTTGGCTTTGTTTTTGTTGCGTAAGATTGTGTTAACTATTCAGAGTCTCTTGTGTTTCCATTTGAACCTTAGCATCATGTTTTCTAGATCTGAGAAGAATATCATTGGTATTTTTTATTGTGATCTCATTGAAACAATAAATTGCTCTAAGTATTATGGACATTTTGATGATATTAATTCTTCCAATCGTTGGGCGTAGAACATGTTTCCATAAATTGTATCTTCCATTTCTTTAATGTTTTTAATTGTCATTGTAGAGATCTTTGATTTCCTTGGTTAAATTTATTCCAAGTCATTTTTTTTTTTTTTGTAGCTATTGTGAATGGGATTGATCTTAAAAGTTCTTTCTCAGCCATGGCATTGATTGGTCCATAGCATTTAGATTAAAGTTATAACTGAAATTTCCACTAAAGACTCTTATTTTATCTAAGTTATCACTTAACTATCAATATGGAATAAGATACAACAAAATAAACAAAAACATTAACTTTTTCATGAAATATTACTGATCATTTCAACATTTTTATTTGGTTTTATGATTCTGTGTGATCTAGAATAAACTGCATGTTATTCCCAAGGTAATTTATTTTCAGACACGTTGGCTTTCATTAAGACTTTCTAATAACAAACACTGATTATTGATTTTTATAAGCAGGTAAATTTAAAAAGAGGAGCAAATTGATTCACTTCTAGTCCATCAAAATTTGGAAAGTTTGTGAGTGTGTATATGGTTAAATTTATGTAACAGAGATGGGTTTCACATTTATAATTTTTTTTTGGATTGACAGGAGATTTTAACCTCCACTGGTTTCATGACAGTTTCCCTCAAAAGCAGGTGCTGGAGGATTTTCTTTCCTCAATTTCCTTTCTCCAATATCCTTCCCCAATTTGCATATTAATAATCTGGAGGGAGGAGCCTTTAAAACTTACTGGTGTCTTATATTCGACACAGAAACTTTCCCATAAAATCTCCCTGGGAGTTGAGGTCTGATGTTTTTAACTTTCTACCAGAAGTGCCTGGTAGCCATTCAGCATTGGAACATATGTGACCTTCCAGGACTAAGTGTATCCTTTGTCTTATAATCTCAGATGGTGCTCCAGGTCTGCTCATTTAGGATTTACCTTTTAACATTCATGTAGTACATTTGTGCAATAATGCTTAAGACTAAAATCAAATGAGATTCTAACCTAAGTCTAGTTTGGAGAACACTGATATTTAGTTTCAATATCTTTAATGATATTATTTGAATTGAAAATTAGTGTCAAGCTGTGTCTAAGAACTATTATTAAAAATATGATGTTTTCATTCTGAACACAAGCATATGCTCATACTCAATGTGATTAATAATAATAAAGCAAACACAATAAATCATGGATCATTTAAGGAAAGATATTGCAAAGTATATTAGTAAACCACTAGCTTGTATGACAGGACAACCTTTTATCTCATGAATCTACTGATGTTGTTGGTTAGGGCTCTTTTCCACCCAAATACTTCAAGATCTTATTTCCTTGATCTTGAGATGCTAGCACATTATTTCAATGCCATATTATGGATTTGCCAAGACAAACATCTAACTTTATAAAACTGGGAGAGAAATGAATGCTTGAGTTTTCTAATGTGAAGATAAGAAGTAGGATGCAGTATTTGTATCATAAGGATAAAGCACAAGATCACATTTATGTGAATATAGGCTGAGATTATATATTTGTATAGATGTCCCTACACACATTTGTATACATACATACATGTTCATGTATATAGGCACTGAAGACATACACATACACATCAATTACATACATGTACTCATGTAAACATTTCTTTACATTATACACACAAATGTACCTAAGTAGTGCTTATTTTCCAGGTCCTTTTCCATTTTAATTTCAATGGTGTAACTTCATTCATTTAATTAACAGTATGTATTAGTTTCTCTTATACCCCAGGACTTAGGGATAATATGCATGTTTCTTATAAATGTTATTTGACAACTGATGAAAATTCCTCTCTCTTTTAAACATATCTGCAGATATATAGCAATTAGATGTATTTCTTTCCGTAAATGAATTACAATTCATCTGTTGGAAACTGCTGTATGAGTGGACCACTAGATTTCTCTTCAAATATTTTCTTCTTTTCTCTGTAAATGTTTCTAAGGGAAATATTAGAAACATATATAAATAGACAACAAAGAATTACTATAGTAATTCAACATACTCCTGCTTCAGAAACTCTATTTGGATTCTTTTTATATTTGATGTTTACAACTACCCTCGATAAAATTTAAATTTCCTTACAGGTTCTTAAAATAGAAGTGTTTAAAAATTCTCAGGAGGAACATATGAGGTGAATAATAAGAAGTTTTCCTTTTATAAAGCCTCCTTAGCATATATTTTCTTGTGGCAATTCAAACAGGCTAAACAATTTTGATGCAAATAAGAGCTGCTTAAATTGTAATTTTCAAAGAAGTCTTGAAATAGGTATGTCTTCTCTTGAGAAGAATTGATGTGCACGTAGTATGAAAATTCATTCCCAAAAGATAATTGGAGCATTTTTCTTTGATTTGTGAGGTGATTCTTAATAAGCAGAGTGTTTTAATTTTAAAGAGGAGGGCAAGTAAGAAGAAAAAATGCCTAATTTAACTCAGAAAGTTAATGGTGGAATGAGTGAGCAAATAGAACTCTAGAAAAATCCCCTTCTTTAAAAAATTCCATAATATAAGCTTTTCAAGTTTTTATATTTGCAAAAGATATAGAAGAGAATAAATTATCATACACATTACAAAATTTTACAATCCAACATTCTTGGTTTAAGGTGGAGGGAAATAATAAACTCTGTGTCTCAGCATGGGTTGTCATCAAAACATGTGATAGACTAAACAACATAAACTTATTTCATCACAGTTCTAGAGGCTACCAGCTGAAGCTCATGGTGCCAACATGGTCAGTTTCAGATGACAGCTCATTCCCAGTTTATGTATTCCTTCCTGCCTTCTTGCTTTGCCCTTGCATGACAAAGAGAATAAACCGCCTATTAAAATCCGACAATTCTGGCAAGCAATTAAAGTCACAGAAACTCATTGCTCATGGGAATGCAAAATTGATCAGTTTGACAGTTTCATCCAAAACTAAGCAATAAACATCCTCAGTGAGAATTCTGATAAATTGCAGTGCATCTATAAAATTTAATATTATTCTGTGTTGAAAACAAATGACCAATAAAGCTACAAAAAGATGCAAGGATTTTAAATGCATATAACTAATTAAAAGATGCCTGTGTGTAAAGGCTACATACTGTATGATTTCAACTATCTGGGATTTGGGCAAAGATGAATCTCTACATATGGCAAACAGATTACTGGTTTATCAGACATTCACATGGGGGGTGTTGAACAAATGAAGTAAAGAGGAAATTTAAAGATTAGGGAACTTAGTCTATGTGATGTTACAATTATAGTAGATACATGGTTATGCCATTTTCCAAACCCATATAGAAAATAGGACAAGGAACGAGCATCAGTGTATGCAAATAAATTTCAAACCATTTAGGAGTTCAGGGGCTCACAGGATAGAATGTAGAATGTGATAAAAGACATTAATTTAATTATAAATGCATGAAACAGCCTCACTAAGGATGATAGGGAATACAATACTGACCTACATAGTGTAGGAAATGAACAGAGTCTGTAAGACTAAAGGCAAACTAAAAAATAAATCGATACAAAACAAAACAAAAAAGCCAAAATGGTAAGGGCTTTAGATCAAACATTTAAGAAATTAGAAGTTATCTCTTTTGTCTCCCACTAAAAAAAAGAAAGCTGAAAAATTTGAATACCGATGACTTTTCTCCTATCTGTCAAAGGCAAATTGTTGTCCTCCAAGTGAAATACCAGGTAAATACACAGAATGAGAGCTTACTGGAGCCAAAGCTGACCTTAGGAACCAGTACTGGTATAGGAAAACAAAATGTGTAAACAGTGAATTTCTGAAAGCTCAGTGTACACAAGCTTGAGAGTTAATAACTGCAGGGAGTGACTGTCTGATGGTGAACCAACATTTTCATTAGTTTGACTCCCAGAAACCTCACCAGGTTCTCAGGACAAGGATATTAGTCAAATCTAGTACTTTGACCCGGGGAGAGAAGGAGTAACTGTTTTGAGAACACAGCAAAGCATTCTGTTTTTAAAAATAAGCCTCTCCCTCCAGGTAGACAGATAGTTTTACCAGACCCCAACCACATGGGCTTTATGAGAAACCACCTGGCATTAGAGAATGGAAATGCTGCATTTCAGCTCCCCCTAGACTTAAATCTCATGGAGGAGGAGAGCATTCCTAAAGACATGTGAGGTTCACAGTCCAGGGCACAGGCTCACTGGAAAACTCCTATGTAATCATAAAATGATAGAATATCTTCTGTTCCCCTACGTCTGACTCCCCATCAGGAGGGCCCCTGTAGAGCTGGAGATTACAACTGAAAGAACTGCAAATTCTAGACTTCATTTGGGAAGTCCATAGTGAAACCCAAATGCAACACAGAAGACAAAAACAAGGACACTAAAAGAAATTTTAGCCACTGACCCAGTAAACATGAGTGACCTAACTCCTGGCCAAAGGAAAACATAGAACTTTATATCAAAGGCCTATTTACCTCAGCTCCTTTTAACCATCACTTCATATTCATATTTCTACCAAGCCATTACAGATCATCCTAAAAGTTAAAAAATATATTTTGAAGAAGACAAATTTGGTAGAGATCTGGAGTTATCAGACCACAAATTTAAAATGACTGAATTAATATATTGTACACTATAATGGAAAAATTGAACAATGTGAAAAAAACAAATAAGTAACACAAAGCAAAAATGGGAACAATGAGGGGGAAAACAAAGGAAGTACTAAACATAAAAAGAGAAAATAATAAGCAGTCAATGTGCTTACCAGTTGACCGAGCCTGAAGAAGGAAAGAGTGAGTTGAAAGCATGCCAATAGAAACTTTGCAAAGTAAAGAGCAATAATTGAAAAAAAATACAATGAAAAAAGACAAAACAGAATATTCACCAATGGTGGAACAATTAACAAGGTATATTTTAAATGTATATGGTAACACTCAAGGAAAAATAAGAAAGGGGAGAGATGCGGGTGGGAGAGACGATATGTGGGGGAAGCCATTGTAATCCATAAACCGTACTTTGGAAATTTATATTCATTAAATAAAAGTTAAAAAAAGAAAAAAAAGAAATAAACAATAATTACTTAAAAATTGAGAATATTGCAAATTTATGAGACAAATTCTGGATTCAGGAAGTTCAGAGAGCAAGAAGTAGTGAGCTACATCTAGGTTCATCATATTCAAAATGTAGAAAGTCAAAGACAGCAAAAGCCTTGAGAGCAGATGGTGGGACTTGGGGAAGAGACGTTGTTCTTGCCCATAGAAGGGCAAAGGTTAGAATTACATAGGATTTCTCTTCAGAAATCATGCAGGCAAGAAGGGAATGGAGTACAGATTCATATTTAAAGTGCTGATCTTGATGAATTTCTTCAGATTCTTTGTCATGGAAAGCCTTTATTTCTCCTTCATTTCTGAAGAATAGCTTTGCTAGGTAAACAGTATTCTTGGCCAGCCAATTTTTCCTTTCATATTTTGAATATATCATCCCATTTTCTCCTGTCCTATAAGGTTTCAGCTGAGAAATTTGTTATTAATCTAATGGGTAATCCCTTATAAGTAAGTAGGGACCTTTTTTTGTTGTTTTTTTTTTCCATTTTCTCTTTTTATTGCCCTTTTTTTCCCCATAGTTGACTACAATGTGCCTTAGATATAAAATATTTTGATGGGATCTATTGGGGAATCTTTGAACTTATTCTTTGATAGATAGTATTGTAAACATCAGCTAATCTTAAAAAGTCCATTTTAATATATTGATAATATATAAATATTATAATGTCCTGGGCCATTTTTAATCTCTGAAGAACTCTGATGGGAAAAATCATAAATTTCCAGATGCTCTGAAATTTTTCTTTATCTAAGCACTTGTTCTAAGAAGTTATTTATAAATTGTGACAACATGGGACACTTAAGCTCTAGTTGTTAATTCCTAATGTGTATTATTTTCTCTCTCATTTTTTATGTAAGGAGCATTAAATTTAGCCTTTCAACTCTAAATATATACTCTACCTCCTCCTCTCACTATTGAAGTTATTTGGAATACTGATGATGTAGAAAATATATGAGAAAAAAAATGAAGTGGGTGGCTCACTAAATGAGCCAGACATTACCTGATGCTGTAATGCAATTCTACTAATAGTTCAGTAAATATTCTGTTATACATGGACTTTAAAATCATTGGTTTAAATGTGGAGAGAGGTTAAGGAAAATAATCACACACACAACTATTTTGCTGGTTTCCATGTTTGAGTTTATGTTAGGTCAGTCAAACATAAGGCTAGAACTCTTCCCTTGAATAAATTAAACTTGATTTTTTTTTTTTTTTTGACCACAGAAAGCAAATTTTGTAAAGAAAGAGTTAATGACAAATCAAATTCTTTAACTTAGGGATCGAGACAAATCATATTCTTTAACTGAAACAAAGAGAGAAATCAAAATATTTAATTTGTCTTCATTCTCTTATTAAATCAATGCTAATTACCATCCATGTGTTCCCAGCATTCTTTTCAGCCTTCAGTAGTCTTTGGCTATATGAACATTTCTTTTTTTTTCTTTTTTTCTTTTTTTTTGACAGAATTAGTGAGAGAGAGAGAGACAGAGAGAAAGGTCTTCCTTTTCCGTTGGTTTACCACCCCCCTAATGGCCACTACAGCCAGTACACTGCGGCCGGCACACCACGTTGATCCGGAGCCAGGAGCCAGGTGCTTCTCCTGGTCTCCCATGCGGGTGCAGGGCCCAAGCACTTGGGCCATCCTCCACTGCCTTCCTAGCCACAGCAGAGAGCTGGACTGGAAGAGGAGCAACCGGGACAGAATCCAGCATTAGAACGGACTAGAACCCAGGGTGCCGGCACTGCAGGCAGAGGATTAGCCAAGTGAGCCACAGCGCCAGCCTATATGAACATTTCTGAGCCATAAACTACACATTGCTAAAATGCTTTAACTTTGTTTTTTTCCTTATTAGGAACAGAGGGAAGTGTGATCTTCCTTATTCTATCTTTTTATATGGGCATACTATGAATTAGATATGATTTGGGCATATAATGAAGTACATATGATTTCCATTCAAGATGATTTCAGCATAAGGTTAGAGGATGCTAATTTTGCTCTTCTATGTAGACAGTACATAGCTTATTTTCCCTCCTCCAAGTTCCTTCTTGAAAACAATCATCTTAATTTAGTCTTTCTATATAATCATTTGGAAAGAGAAAATTATGTTTTGTGCTGGGGGATGTGGGCACCTTTTGAGATATTCTCAAAGATATTAGATAATAATATGAGTAAATAACTGTATTTAATTAAGAAATAGTGAAATCAAACAGCAGTCAGTGTGTTTATTATATAACTGACTGTGATCTTGTTCACTAAGAACTAAACTGTATCTGGCTATTTTATCAAAATTACCAAATTGATTTAATCCATAGTTTTATTTGTAAACAAAATTGCCTACCATGTTAACAAAAGCACTCCCACAGATCCTGATTGTTATCTAAAAGTTGTTGTCTATCAAAAAATGTAATAAAATGATTGATTATCAGTGTTCAGTCACATCATTTTGGAAAAGAAATCACAGTCCTTAGGCTACAAAGAAAAATCAGCAGTGCGTTCTTTCACCTTGGCTACCTGATTAAAGAATTTACTTATTGAGTTTAAGTATGGTTCCATTTATTTCTAAAAATAAAAATAGTTTAGTTCATATAAGTACTGGCCGGCACCACAGCTCAATAGGCTAATCCTCCGCCTGCCGCGCCAGCACACCGGGTTCTAGTTCCGGTCGGGGCGCCAGATTCTGTCCCGGTTGCCCCTCTTCCAGGCCAGCTCTCTTCTATGGCCCGGGAGTGCAGTGGAGGATAGCCCAAGTGCTTGGGCCCTGCACCCCATGGGAGACCAGGAGAAGTACCTGGCTCCTGCCATCGGATCAGCGCGGTGTGCTGGCCGTTACCAGATGCTTTCTTTTAGTTATGTTTCTATTAAATTTCAAAACTTTAAAAGGAAAATTCATGAGCAGTAGTTTTAGGGGGAGATGCAAGTTATAAACAGCATAGGGAACAATTAATGTTTCCAACAAAAACACAAATCACAAATGTGATCAAGATTTTGCAGTTGCCAGCTGCAAAAAAACAGTTTATTAACTACGAGCAAAATAAGCTTCTTTTTTCAATGGTGGAGAAATATGAGTGTTCTACTTTGAAAACAAGAATTTCACCTTTTGATTTTTTATTTATAGTAAAAATCATACTTAAAGTTTGCAATTTCAACTATACAATTCAGTGACATTAGTAACAATCACAATGTTGTGCCACCTTTACCACCATCTACTTCCAGTTTCCTATTATTTCAAACAGAAACAATATACTTGCCAAGCAACAACTTCTCATTTTTCCTTCCTCAGTGCCAGGCAACTTCCAAACTACTTTTATCTCTGTAGTTTACAGACATTTCATAAAAGTATATTCAAAAAGTACTAAATCTTTTATAGTGGCTTTTTGAATTGAATGCTTTTTCAAGTTTCATTTAGGCTGAAGCATATATCATAAGTTCTTTCTTTGTTATGGCAGACTGTACCTCATTATATGTGTGGACATCGTTTTGTGTTTTCATTCATCTGTTGATTAGCACTTGAATTGTTTCTTTTAGCAGCAATGAGCACTTGTGTATCTTATGTAAGTCTCTCTTTGAATACTTTTGATCTACACCTGGAATTGCTGATTCAGAAGGTAATTCTATGTTTAATTTCTTGAAGAATTGCCAAAATGTTTTTCAGAGCAGCTGCACAATTTTACATTCCCACCAGCAATGTACGCAGATTCCAATTTCTCTACACCTCAACCAAAAAATATTTTCCCTTTTTTAGTGTAGTCAGCCTAGTAGTAATGAAGTGTATTTTTGATTTGCATTTCCCCAGTGACTAATAACATCTGTTCATATGCTTCTGGGCATTTGTATATCTTCTCTGAAGAAATAGCTATTGAATTTCTTATCCCATTTTAAAATCAGATCGTTGCCTTTGTGTTTCTGAATTTAATAGTACTTTATCTATTGTAGATACCTTTTACCAGATAATGAATTTTAAAATCTTTTCTCTCATTCTGTATGCTTTCTTTCACTTTCTGAAAGTATAATTTTATCCAAAAAGTTTTAATTTTGATGAAGTTTAATATATTTTGTCTTTTATCTTATGCTATTGGTGCCATTGGTACAAATTCCTAGCCATATCCAAGGTTAAAAGAAATATCTAGCTCTGTGGTTTTTTCTGAGAATGTTATGGTTTCTGTTCTGGTGCTTAGGTTGTTGATCTATTTCTGTTAATTTTTATATGTTGAGAGTAAGAGAAATGACTTTCTTCTTCTGAATAAAGAAATCTAGATTCTTGCAAACCCCACTAAATAGACTTGGCATCCTTGCAGAAAATCTATTCACAAATGAGTCTAGGACTTCTGTTCTATTGTTCTATACATCTATCCTTATTCCTACTCCACACTCTTTGATTACTGTAGTTGAGTAGTAGGCATTGAAATAGGAAAGATTCCAAATTTCTTCTTTTTTTGCAAAATCATTTTCAGTAATTGTAGCTACTTAAAATTCCATATGAATTTGAGGATTGGCTTTAATGTTTTTTGTTGTTTTGTTTTTTATTTTGTTTTTATGAAAAAAGACTGAATCTTGGTAGGGATTGTACTGGATCTTAGATTTTTTGAGGGGTATTGACATCTAAACAATGTTAAATTTTTCAATCTGTGAACATGGAGTTTTACAATAACTTGACAGAAAGGAGAGATCTTGGTAGACTGCATACATATCTAATTCAAACTACATACCCCTATATATATGTAAATACTCCTTTTGATAGAAAAGAAGAATAAAAGGCAAAATATTCACAAAAGCCCAGTGAAAATAAAAATAGCAGTAACATCTCTTTAAGAATGAGAATGAGAATTCCTATTTCTGAATGAAGGTATAGAATGTTAGCATGGAACACACCATTCCCTTGGATACCTCTCATCACCAACAAGACAAAATTTAATTCATGATGGAATGCATGAGTGAGTTCAACACTATGAAATTAAGTCACTGCAAGGAAAAAGTGAAAAATTCATTATAAATCCAAAAGAAATTAATCCCTATAAGTGCGATGGGTGTCAAGTGGTACAAATATCAGAGATTAGAATGTATAATTTTAATCCCCACTTGGACACCTCAAAATTGACTTTTCATCTATATGAGATATACAACTGAAAGAGGTCGCTGTATAAAATCAGTGCTTTGAAATGTTTGGATACTCCATTTAAAATAATCCATACACTGGCCCCGGAAAAAGTTATTTAGTGGCTTAAAATAGAATATAATAAAACCTTTACAATATAATATCTAAGTGAGTAAATTGGAACAAATGATAGCCAAACTTTTAAAACGACATAATATATAAATCTGTAACTGTCTTTGAAACATATTACAAATGGTTTTAATGTAATCGCAATTATTTTGGAGCCTGACATCACCCAGAGTGTTGGGAAGGAGATACGAGCGGCCTTGAAAGAAAAATAAAAGAAAAACAATTCACATGTAAAAATAGATTGACTATTACTCTTTAAGGGAAACTAAATCATGAAATTTTGTCACTTAGCTTACTGGCACACATGATATAAGTGTCAAGTTTGAGATTGAGATGACAATTTTTAACATTGTAACATTAACATTGAATTGTTTCAACTGTGTTCTGTAGAAATAGAATATGGGAGGGAGAAAGGAGCTGAAAGGTTAGCTAATTGTATCTTTCTTATAAAAAAGTGATGTAGATAACCAATTATTTATATAAGATTAGGTAGTAGAACACCTCCAATGACAGGTCCTCTCAACCTTGAGAGCTAGTGCATTCCCTTGTTTGAGCTCTGATTGTTATTGGTGCACAGCATTTTGCATTTGATTGAAATCTGCTTCTGAATAGTCCTCATTCATGAAATTGCTTTTGTCATCTGTAGCAATGTAATTCATTCAAGTCTCTATTTCCTGTCATAGTGCAATTACCAGAATGTACCTACTATATTTCTTAAGTCTTACCTTATATAGTAGAAACATGACATCCCTTCTCAGTGCTTTCTCATATCATACAGCTTCAAGACCTATATATTATGTCTTGTAAATGTAATTCTTTAAAATTATGGCAAGGACGGCTAAATTAGACATTTTATGTTTAATTGAGTTAGAATATTGTGGAGACAATAATGATTTGGACCTAAACATTATGTTTTTTCTAATACTGCCTTTTTATTTAATTAGATTTGTTTTCCTATAAGCAAATTGTATTTTCGAATCTATGAAGAGTTTACTTATTTGATATTCTCAGTGTGATTTCCAATTGACAATTGTTATGCAGTCTACAACATTTAACTTTGCAGTTGCTGCTTTGGATAAAACTAAAGAACTTGGTAGTTATCATTATGAGCCTCAAACACCAGATTTGATACATAGGTCTAACTTATTAGTAATATTAATGCGGGTTCATTTGTCCCTTAAAATATTGATTTTGCCATCTGACGCAATAACTTTCCAGCTCTCTTACAATCATGTATGAGTCATCATTTGGTAAGAATATTTAAAAAATAGGCTCTTGAGCTCATATTTAGCTTGTGTGATTTAGGATGATCATCCCTAGTCATTAAACCTTGTGTCTATTCTGATTGATCAGTGTTTGTTGTGTTTGTAACCCTTTTTTCTTAGTATTACATCTGTCCAATTAAATAATAGATTAAAAATTTTGATATATATTAGATGATATCAAGGATATAGTTCAGTAACACACTTTTAACAATAAGATATAAAGTCAACTTTTTTTTGATATTTTTATATTTTCCTAATTGTATCAGCAGTTAGGCAGTTTATCATGCACACTTGTCAATAGTGAAGTATTCTCAAAGTCCCCAGTGAAGAGCATATGTACCAATTTTCATACCTATCTACATCTAAAATTGATATTTATAATAAATTTTAAAGATTTTTAAAATTTTATTTGAAAGGCAAAGTGACAGAAATAAAGAGAGGGTGAGACATGGAGATAAAGATGTGTTCTGTCCACTAGTTCACTCTCCAAATGGCCACAATGACTAGGGCCTGACAGACTCAAATCCAGGAGTCTGGAACACTATGTGGGTCTCCCATGTAGGTGGCAGGGACCCAAGCACTTGTACCATATTCTCCTACTTTTCCAGTTACATTAGCAGGGAGCTGGATCATCCAGGACTCCCTGTTACTCGGATATGAGTTGCCAAGTTCTCTGATGGCACCTTAGCCTTTCTTACTACACTACCAGCTTCTGTAATAATTTTTTAAAGGTTGAAATTCCTTTATACTTAATTAATTCATGTAAATTCTATATAGTCATTTTTTTCATAAATTCCAGAAACCACCTGTTTAACATAACCTAGAATTTTTCTAAAATGTTCTTTAATATATAAACACATATAACAGAAGACTAAAAAAATCACAAACAACATTTAGAAATTACTCTAGCTTGTGGTTGGTGTTAAAAACTTTTAATGACAAAACTGTTGGTGATGTTCTAGCCAGAAATGGCTATGGTAAGGTGTTTAACTCTAGTTTTCCTTTCTATGTGCTATCTTGCTTCCAGGTATTTAAACAAGAAAGGACATTTTTACTTCTGTTTTGTTGATGTGGATAAACATGGGGCATGTCACTTACCTTTATGGCCTTACATTTATCTGTACTACAGTTAAGCACAGCAAACACTTTTTGTTAGATGAAATGTCATGGTAAACAGAAAAGAAACAAAAGGTATATTATTTTCTAAAACGATTTTATGGAGATTTTTGTCAGCACTAAGGAACACAGAGATTTATGTGGATTCCATGTAGTCTATGGGATGAGTTGGGACTAGCTTTGTGTTATAGTGTTAGCTATCAATATTCCATCCCAATTCTGTTCCCAGCCTATGGAATCTGGTAATAATGAGTCATTTTCATGTCCTTCATCTACTCCGACCTAGGAAAAGGTTCTTGCTGTTTTCATTTATGATGCAGATTTAGAATGCTGCTTCTTCCATGATAAAATTTGAGACAATGCTCTTGTATTCATATAAAAACATATGGTATATGGCTGGCACCGTGGCTCGATAGGCTAATCCTCCGCCTGCGGCGCCAGCACACTGGTGGAGGCGCCGGATTCTGTCCTGGTTGCCCCTCTTCCAGGCCAGCTCTCTGCTGTGGCCCGGAAGTGCAGTGGAGGATGGTCCAAGTGCTTGGGCCCTGCACCCCATGGGAGACCAGGAGAAGCACCTGGCTCCTGGCTTCAGATCAGCGCAATGCGCTGGCCGCAGCACGCCAGCCACGGTGGCCATTAGAGGGTGAACCAACGGCAAAAGGAAGACCTTTGTCTCTGTCTCTCTGTCTCTCTCTCTCTATCACTGTTCCACTCTGCCTGTCCAAAAAAAAAAAAAAAATATATATATATATATATATGGTATCATGCCATTTTCATATAAACATATGCATTTCCTTCATATATTTTATTTTCATTCTTTTAATAGGTAATGAAATTTTGGTATATAAAAATCAATAAACAGACCCAGAAAATATTCATTGGATTCCATTTTTTTCTCTTTAGAACCCTAGATTTTCTTTACTACGTTTGATTACACATCACATCATATACAAAGATGAACTCAAAGTAGATGTGAGACCTAATGAAAGGAGCAAAACTTATAAAATTCTTGTGAAATAAAAGTGTATATCTCTATGGCCAAGGATTTAGTAAGGGATTCTTAGATAAAACACCAAAAGTATGAGCAATTAAAGAAAAATGTAAAATGTTCATGCCTCGTATATTACCATCAGGAAGAGTGGAAAGAGAATCTCCAAAAACAGGCAACTATCTATTATGCATATGACAAAGGAAATAAATACAAAATTATAAAGAACCATCAAATAACTAAGGGACCAATCAAGCACAAGATAGACAAATATATAAATAGACATTTTTCCCAAGAAGATACAGAAATGGTCAACATGCAAAGATGCTCAATACTGTTCATTACTACAGATGTTCAAATTAAAACTACATTGTTATACTACCTTTGGCCCATGTAATAACTAGAATCAAAAACAGACAATGGCATTTGTTATGCAGACAAACTGGAACCTGCATATACTGCTGGTGGGAACATAAAACAGCAACAGTTGCTTTGCATACAATCTGGCTGTTTCTTAATAAGTTACACATAAATGTACAGTATGACCCAACAATTCTATTTCTAGGTATCTAGACAAGAGGACTTACCTCTATCTCTGCACAAATATTTTTACACAAATTTATGTGGAAATATTTATTTACCTAAAACAGGAAGCAGCTCAAAAATCCATCTGTTTGACAGATTAACTCAGACATTGTACTAAAGACTACATAGAATATGATTTCATTTATAGAAAATATCCTCAAAAGGCAAATATTTAATGACAGAAAGTAGATTAAATATAGTGGCTGTACAAGACTGGAGTTTATATATGGAGAGTCTCTCCAAGTCAGCATTGTGGATTTTTTTTTTTTACTTACAGAGATATTCTCAAACAAAACTGTGAGAGTTTATGTTTTTTTCATACTTAGATTTACTTTTTATGTATTTGTCTCAAGATAAAAATCAGAAGTTATATATATACAAAATGGTATGTATGTGTGTGTAAATATATATATATATAAACACACACATATATACATATATGTGCACATTTGTATAAATAATGAAATGCCATTTTTCATATCTAAAATTTAGAAGTGATTAAATAAACTTCAGTATAACCATGCAATGAAATTATGCAGCCAAATATGTACTTATAAAAGAGATATTTAATGGCATTGGAATTTATTCCCTATGTGTTAAAAGAATCAAGACAATTGTATCAAATGCAATTATTCCTCCTTGAGGGACAACAATTGTATATATTTGTGTATGATTTATATATCTATTGTTTCATAAGGGTATCTCTGAAATAGTTACAAGTTTTAACAATATTGTTATCTGCAGTTATATAGTTCTATATTTTCATTATTTATTCCCTGTATTATTTTTCCATAGTGATTTCATTTTTCTATAGTGAATATATATAGCAATAATTAAAATGAAGTCATAGTTTACACATCTGTATTGGCACATTTTCTTCAATAATTAAAAATATAAAAATTAATCCCTAATTTAATTTGAAGTTTCTGATTAATAAACTTTTATGAATATCATAAAGCTACAAAAAGTACTTATCAACTACATAAAAGTGAAGTCCATAATACACTAGTTCAAAAATTTTAATTAAAAATTCAAATCCATGTCTAAAGTTTAAATATGACTGATTAGAAGCAATCAATTTTAAAGCTGTTTTAAAAGCAGTACTCATTAATACTTTGTAAAAATTGACCTGGATCACAAAGTTATACACATTTAATTATAGCAGCAAACATATTTCTACTACATTATTTTGTACAATCATTTATTAATTTCCCCCACTATCTTTCAAATGTCATTTTAACTGCTACATAAGCAGCAAAGTCTAAATCGTCTTAATTGCTAAATTTCCTCCTCAGGATGACTTAAAAATAAAAAGGCAATTCAAGCAATTAATCTGTCAGTGAGAAAACAACATAGATAAAAGCCTGATTAGCTAGCAGCCTCCTTATCAGAGACTTCAGTTAACTGTAATTTTGGGAACACATTAACTTCAGGAAAGAAAACAAGGGCAAATTTTAGATTCAGAAACAAAGTTAACAAATCTCCCAAAACAAAGCCTTATAAGAACCTATTTCTTTTCTCTTAAAAACAAAGCTTTCATTTGAAGCCTTTCTTATTTCTCCTCCTAAGACACCGAGGAAGAGAGCCTCAATGTCTGGCTTCTTTTGTCAGCAGTCAAGGTTAATGTCTTCTCTTCTGGGCTTTGATCCTTTGCTGTCCCATTCTGAACTTGACTAGATATAATATGCCTTCATGGCTTTTATCATTTTGCCCTTCTCCCATTAAGTCCTTTAGCTATATAACCATGGCCCCATATCTCTCATCTTAAATTAAATTTCTCCTGACAACCATACTTCCCAAACCATTCAACTGCATGTCTTCTCTATTATCCTGCATTGCTACTCCATTTCTCTCTGAATCCGTCTTCTCTCAGTGATTTTCCAAAAATCTCTCTCAGTTGTTGTCTTAGTCCATTTGCCATTATAACAAAACACCCAAAGGGCAGGCAATTTATAAACTGTAGAAATTTATTTAACTCTCAGTTCTGGAGGCTGGAAATCCAAACACAAGGCATTGGCACCTGTTCAACATCTGGAGGGCCTTCCTGCTGCCTCACAACATATCTGAGCTCTTTGAATGGTTAGATAGAGTGGCTGCTAGTCCAGGTCACCCTTTGTCTTCTTATAAAGCTACTAACGCCATTGTAGAGACCTCCCTCCTGTATCTCATCTAATGTTAATCGCTTCCTAAAGGTCTTCATCTTCAAATACCATCAGCAAACAAATTTTGGAATTAAGGGTGCAACATATGGACTTTGGTACATATATTCAAGATGAAAGAGATCCTAAGTGATTTTTGAATAGCCACAATAAATGCAAGTCCATGGGTTAATAATCAGAAAACTCTGGCTGCTCCAATGATATTTATATAAATCCAGACAAGCCATTTAACCTGTCAGTCATAGCTTCATCATCTTTGAGGTAAAAATTACTACAACTCTCATTGATATTTTTTAGACAAGTTTCAAAAAATTAAATGGGAAAACAAACGTGAAGTAGCCACTCAACAGCGTGGTATTTTTGGAATAGCATGATGGAATTAATGGTCTTTATTATTATTATTATTATTTTTTTGACAGGCAGAGTGGACAGTGAGAGAGAGAGAGAGACAGAGAGAAAGGTCTTCCTTTGCCGTTGGTTCACCCTCCAATGGCCGCCGCGGCTGGCGCGCTGCGGCCGGCGCACCGCGCTGATCCGATGGCAGGAGCCAGGAGCCAGGTGCTTTTCCTGGTCTCCCATGGGGTGCAGGGCCCAAGCACCTGGGCCATCCTCCACTGCACTCCCTGGCCACAGCAGAGGGCTGGCCTGGAAGAGGGGCAACCGGGACAGAATCCGGCGCCCCAACCGGGACTAGAACCCGGTGTGCCGGCGCCGCTAGGCGGAGGATTAGCCTAGTGAGCCGCGGCGCCGGCCTGGTCTTTATTATTTTAAATGTGTGATATTTATTAACATTTGTGGATAACATTCAAAGCTTATCTAGAAAAAGGTACATATGTCTAGTAAGCACATGAAAATTACACAGTATCATTTATCATAAGAAAAATCAAAGCCATAATTTTGTGTCAATTTGGATGACACTAAATATTCAAAAAGTGTTGATGAGGATGTAGAAAAAATAGAATTCTCACACATATAGAAAATATTGCCTCTACCTTGGCAAATCACCTGGAAGTTCCTCCGGGGGTAAACATTTGAGGTAAGCATGTGATCACATTAGGATCATTTAGATGAGGATTTTGTACTGTCTCTTATCTCTCATTCAACTGTCTTCCTGGTCCCCTTTAGCTCTGGAATATCCATAAAACAATGGTATTAGTGAAATTGTTGTTCCATTCTTCTCTTTGTACTGACAGAAAGCACAACTAGGGAGATCATGTGAAAATTTAAATCACATTAAATTTTGATTTGTTACATAGTATTAAACATAATTTCTAAATTGAAAATGTTTGTTGAAATTAAGTGATCATGGGAGTTTAATTACCTAAGAATGATAAAAAAAAAATCTTTCAGAATAGGTGATGATTTTTTTCCATTAAACATTTGAACTCACATTGGGGCATGGAAATATAATTTTCCTGTAATTCTTAAAGAGTGTTTGAAATGTGATTGCAAAATAGTCACAGTTATAAATCATAAAACACACAAAATTAAAAGATTACTTCAATTTTTAAAATACAATATACAAGGAGATCTCTCTTTCTTTTTTCTTTTTCTTTTTTTCCTGAAATACAGAGACACAGATCTCCCATCCTCTGGTTCACTGTCTATAAGAGTCAGTATTGACCAAGATACCCAGGACAAAGGAATCCCATCCAGGTCTTGCATGTGGGTGGGACTCAGCAATGGCCAACTACTTTTTCCTAGGGTATGCTATAAGAAGAAGCTGGATTGTAGAGCCAAGTCAGTATTCAAAACCAGGCACTCCAATATTGAATGTGGGCATCCCAAACAATAGCAAACATCCCTTCCAACCCCAACCCCCCATGTCCCAACCTCCACCCTTGCTATGGAAATCTAAAAAAAAAAAAAAAAAAAAAAAAAAAAAAAAAAAACCTATGCCTACAAACCTTCAGCTTACACAAGAACACTTACAGAAAACAAAGTTCAAAAAAGCATATATAAGTAAAGATTATGAGCTCTGGCTACTAGTACAGCCACAAATTGACTCCTTAACGAAACCTGGACTTTTACCTTGTTTATCTTGTGTGTAAGTAACATTACAGACTGAATTCCAGACCGTGTGACTGAATCTGCCATCTCTCACTGCTGAATCCACTTATCAATGACCTATGAAATAGTCAAGTTTCATAAAGATTGCTTCCCTTTGTTTCTGATATTTACCTAGTCAGATGTATCAGTCTTGGAACACTGTCACATATTGAATAATTTATGTAATATTGAAAAATAATATGAATTCAACTTTTTTACTCATAAACATATTGCAGACACTAGGTATTTGGTCAATGAAAAAAAATTATATGTTGAAGTTAAGTCAATGTTAATTTATGTGATCTATTATTTTGCATTATTTTTGAAAACGAATAATAGCTCTTCAATCACTACCAATCACATGTTGTGTCATGTCCTCCCCGTTTACTTTTTGTATGTAAATGTAGATTTTCCCCAAGAAAAAAGATGGGTTGACTCCCAAGTTGTTTTCCCCATACCACTGGGTAGAGTAGGTTCCAGATCCCTTCGATTTTTGCTGAACTGGATCATGCCTCCCTGTGTCTCAACATATGTCATATTCCATAGAAATACTCTCCTAAGACATTTTAAAATTATCTTTTCAGAGTTGACACAAGATTAACAGATGGATAATCTCCTTGAAGCCAACTGAGGTCATATATCATTAGCCATCAGGGAAATTCTATATGTAAGAAAACATCTGCATTGCAAAAGAAAGCTGAAAGTTTTCCAGAAATAAAATTCTCAAACCTAACTTTCCTGCCAATTTAACATCTGAAAAAATGTTGAAAAGGTAATCACAAAAACAGGGTTAGTGAATTTTGTAACTGGAAGGGTCCTTAGAGATCATGATTTTCAACTCAATTTCACAGATGGAAAAAGGAGCCAAGGGAAGTTACATTTCCCTTAAGTTCACATAACTAGTTACTAACAAAAATGAAACTGAAATGCGAGTCTTTCACCAGAGCTTTGTTACTGTGCTGCCACCCTCAGCCTACGCAATTTATTAAACACTGCGGGTACAGTGTAGACATTAAGACTGCACTCCAAATGTAATACCAAAGTTCCTAATCGTGTTTTAACGAAGTTTCTGTAATCATATTGGAAAAATGGCAGTCAAAATGTCTTTCATGTATGCACAGAGTGCTTTCTCTTGAAGAAACTATGCAATATCAGATTAAGATAACAAGATCTTTTTAAATCAAATGTTTCCATTAGCACAATTAAATATTTAGAGCTTCCCAGAAATGTGTTGGCATGAGTTTATAAGTTGGGTTATTTCCTTTCCAGTTTATAAGAAATAGTTTAAGGAATGAGGAAATGTGAAAAGGGGGAGGGGATCGAGCTGCACCATCCCTGGAACTTGGGTAGGTCATTTTCTAAATGCCAGAAAGTGTGAAGAATGTTTGACAGATACAGGGTAGATGAGGCTCTGGACAGACTGATAAATCATCTTCCTGTAACATTATGGCTTAATGGGAAAGCAACGGGTATGATGGACCTCTGGGGATTACGTAACGTGATATAAGGACTGACAAGTGAATTGGCAAACTTGATTATAGCTTTTTGGTCCCATGGTTTTTAAATGAGTGGTTCAGTGTGGCAGCATTATTGATTGAATGGTGTTATTGACAATTACTGTATCTGTGCCAGAGATGCTAGAATTTTGGCAATGTTCTCTACAGTATTGCTCAATAAAGATCTGCCCTGTAAGCTGCATCTCTCATAATTTGAATGTTTCATTAATTATTTATAAATGTAAAAGCCATTTTATTAATAACTAAAGCTAGAACCTTGATTCAGTTTTTCACATAAATACAAAGCGCTTTTGAACATTTTCAATACTCAGTAAATTTTATAGTAATGCAATTATTATGTAGATCAGGGAAACATGATGTTTTTAAGGAACTGAATGAGTCATTTCTAATTTTGTAAAAAAATTTTGTAGTGTTTGTATCCCTCATAACACGTTCTATCTACTCTTGTAGCTATGGAACCAACTATGATTTTGCACATTCAAGTGCAAACAACTAACTCATTCAGTATTTTCACTAGCATAATCATCTCTAAGTTTTTATGTATAAAATATATTAGTATACATTTTATTACCTTTTATCCTTAAATTATATTTACAGTTTTGTATTTATTGCTCTTTTGAAATATATGCAGTTAAAATTATGATTTTCATTTCAGTAAAGTTAAAGAGAATCTTAAGATATTTGCTTAAAACGGGGCAAGGGGTCTGACTAGATTGCAAGCCACTTCTCTCATTGCTTTTCTTAAAGGCATCAGTGTTGGCAAAGCTCCTAGAAACCCACAAGAGACTAAGGAACAGAAGTCCTACTCAGCAGCACTAGCAGCAGATAAAGCTCTAGATCAGATGTCACTGACTTAAATGCATGTAGTGGCCAAGTAAGTAACAGAGAAGTATGCCCTGAGCAAACAGGCAAACACTGGAAATGCTTCTCTATAGCAAGGGGCATCTTACTTATCTCTGGCCATGAACTTATTGATGTACCACTAAGATACATTTCTTAAAGGAATTAGTGTCCAGCTCTGTAGATACCCTTCAGCAATTATCCCCTTTGTAAATTGCTTCCACTACTAACAATGTAATCTCATCCCAGGCATCACATAATCAATGCCTGTTTGAGGCAGACTAAAAATGGCAACAGCATTTGGACCATTTTAACTCTAGAGTGCCCCTGTGCTCAGCCTAGGCTGTCATTGGGGTTGCCTCCTCTGATCCATACACCACCCCTTCCAACTGGAGAGATTGCTCCCAAGGGCCCTCCATAATTAACATCCTGCCCGCTAAACTCAATCTTGTGGTCTGCTTCCCTGTAAACCAAACCTGTGACACTTAGTGTTAGTATCTCATAATTTTCAACAGAAACTGGTAATGTGAATGCTTATGTGAACTCTTCTGATTTTTAGCTGGTGCCAGCTAATTCTCATCAACACATCTGTAGGCAACATTTAGATAACAGTCAGGGACTTTAAGATTTTCCAAAGATAGTTGTCCAAGAGTTAGAATTAATAGATCTTCCTTCACTGTTGAACATATCCCAGTTTACACAATAAATGAATTTTATGCTTGCCCTTCTCTTCCACTCTGGAGAAGCCTTTCTGAGGCAGCAGATCTCTTCCAATCTCAATTAGGCCAAATTTGTTAAATCAAATAATGGTCCTCTGATGACCACAAGGTATTGAGAATATATCTGTGTGTGTGTGTGTGTGTGTGTGTTTTAAAAAAAATTATTTGAATGTCAGAGTTACAGAGAAAGGACGAATAGGCTGGGGTGGGGAGGGGGGCATAGGAAAGAGAGAGGGAGAGGGAGAGGGAGAGGGAGAGGGAGAGGGAGAGGGAGAGAGAGAGAGAGAGAGAGAGAGAGAGAGAAAGATCTTGATATTCCATCTGCTGGTTCACTCCCCAGATGGCTGCAAAAGCCAGGGAAAGATCAGGCTGAAGCCAGGAGCAAGGAGCCAAATCCCCCCATTTGGGTTGCAGGGGCCCAAGCACTTGGGTTATCTTGCACTGCTCTTCCCAGGCCATTAATAGGGAGTTGGATTGGAAGTGAAGCAGCCGACCACAATGTGGAATGCCTGTATCACGGGCAGTATCTTTACCTGCTGTGCCACAATGCCGGCCCTAAGGATATATTTGTTTCTTACACTGTGATTGGTAGTCTGGTGTAGCTGATGGGAAAGGAAAAAACAATTCAGTGTTGGAAATGTCAGCCAACCAAACCAAACTGGCACGATGTTTTGCTGAAACCACTTTCTCAACAAGAGAAAAATCCATATTTCCTTGATGACATTATTTATAACTTGGCCTCTTTACAAATCTATTAAGGCAACTGTAATTTATTTAAGTTGGCAAAAATGCCTCTGATTTTACATCTTAGATTAAGTATCTAATGATTACTCAATGTCCAGGAAACATGCAAAAATACATATACTTCAAAGTAAATATCAATAAATGCAAAAATCAAGGAAAACATAACTGACTAGAATGTAAATATCAGAGATATTTATAAAACTAGAAACAAATAAAAACAAGTTTACTTGGTAATTAGTCAATTCACATAATATGAAAAAACCTTCTAATTAATCCTTGAATCAGAGAACAATAATGCTAGTGACATAATGATATAATGCATAGAAAAGAATACTACCGATGTTATTCCATAAAACCAAGTATGACATGCATCTAGTGTAAAACTCAAAGCCAAATCTATAACATTAGGTGCATTTGTTTAACTTTGCTTCAAAGTATAGGAGCAATGCTTTTTGTTTATTCATTTTTTGTATATTTGAGAGGCAGAGTGACAGAGAGAGAAAGAGAGAGAGAGAATTTTCAATCTGCTTATTCATTTCCCAAATACTTGGATCAACCAGGATTGGGCCAGGCTGAAGAACTTTATCCAGATCTCTCACATTTAGCAGGGACACAAGCACTTTAGAAATCATCTGCTCCTTCAAGGTTGTTCATTCACAGGATGCTGCACTGGAGCAGAGCTGGATCATGATCTCCGTGAGGTATGGTGGATATCCTAAGTCGTGGCCTAACCCACTCTACCATAACACCCACAACCATTTAAGTTTTTAAAAACTAAAAATAAATACAAAATCTTCAAAAAATAAAAGAAGAAGAAAATAGTAAGGTATTATTTTAAAAGCATTTATGTGTTCAGAGTTGGTTTAATAAACGAAAATGCTTATTTAATATCCTGATAGGACTTATATTTATGGAGCATATATGCATATACACATGTATGCATGTACATATACAAGTTTATGCATATACATATGTGAATATGTGTATATATGCACACACACACATACAGGCAGAAACTATGCTAACTTTACAGAGACATTGTAAATGATGTGACTTATCCTGTCTGTTAATTATGCTGTCAGGGGCAACTGAGGTGCCAATAAACATTTATGAAAACGGAATGTGAGAGTAAGCTTGATATAAAATGATGATAAGCACGATATCAATGTAAGCTTCATCTAATTACCTAACACACATTGAACATTTGCTATTTACTAACAGTAGGATGATGCGAGAGAAATGTGGCTGTCATATAAGTAAAGCTGAAATTCTCTATACTTTTGTAGTTAGTTGATGGCTTCCTGAATGCATTCATGGCCTTTTTTGTGAATTAATTACATTATATATAAGCTCATAATATGCTACATGTGTAAACATTTTGGTTCAATGTGTTTCTTGGAAGTTATTCTTGGGAGTGGGGGTTTAGCCTAGTGGTTGTGAGTGCCTGGGTTTCTTTGCTTCCGAGTCTAGCTTTCTGCTAATGTGGACCGTGTGAGGCAGAGGTGATGGCTCAAGTAATTGGGTTCCTGCTACCCATGAGAAAGACTTGGATTGGACTCCATTCTCCTGGATTCACTAGCCCCAGCCACTGTGGAGAGTTGGAGAGTGAACCAGCAGATGTAAGCACTTTTCCTCTGTCTCTCTGACTCTGTCTCTCTGTGTGTCACTCTCTTTCTCCCTGTGTGTGTGTGTACACACCTATATGTCTCTCTGCTTTTCAGATAAAATAAATTGTAAAAACTTTAGAAAACAAATTATCTTTTTTTTTTTACCAGTTTAGGGTTCTTTATGTTTTTATAGTTAATTTAAATAATTTGTTTTGAATAAAATTAAACACCTCAAAACACTTTCATTAGAGAATTATATATATATATATACACCTCAATTTTCAATAATAATAATAATAATACCATCAATAATATTTTCTCTCTCATTGGGAGAAAATCAAGAACAAAAGAAGCAAGACAATTTATAAATATGAAATTACCTAATTTAGAAATTATTTCTAGCTGTTAGTAAGTACCCACTAAGAAAAAACTAACATGATTTGCTTCAATATGTCAAAGGAAAAAACAAATGGTTATCTTTATTGTTGCTCAAATATTGGATTTATATACAATTGACGTCTAGACCTGATAAAGGCATGTAGTAATGGCTAACACTGCCAGCCATCGTATGTTTAATTATTTCTCTTTGTTGTTAAATCAAACTGTTTTTCATTAGTACTTTGGTCTTTTTACAGTCAAGGAGACCAAGACTTACCAAGAGGTAAATCCACTTGTCCACAGTCATGTCATAAGTATTTTGTTTGACTTGGGAACAATGCAATAAGTAAGAATGGAGCAAGAGACATATATTAAATTTTTTATTTATTATATTTTTCCAATAGATGTTTTAAATCAGGTTTTTAAATTGTAAAAAATATATATGTAATATATTTTTGTAAAATGGAAACTATGCACACTGATATGAAAATCTTCCTGTGACTTAATATTAAGATAGATAAGTGATGAAATTACATGTAAAAATTTTGACATAGAAGATTTTTTCAAAAATGTGAATAAGCTTATGATTTTTTTTAAAAAAAGCTTTATTTATTTGAAAGTCAAAGTTACAGAGTGAGAGAAGGAGAGGCAGAGAAAGAGAGAGGTCTTCCATCCGCTGGTTCATTCTCCAGTTGGCCGCAACGATTGGAGCTGCACCAATCCGAAGCCAGGAGCCAGGAGTTTCTTCTGGGTCTCCCACCAGGATGCAGGGGCCCAAGGTATTGAGCCATCTTCTACTGCTTTCCCAGGCCATAGCAGACAGCTGAATCGGAAGTGGAGCATCCGGAACTGGAACTGTTATGGGTATGGGATGCCCGCATTGCAGATGGCAGCTTTACCCACTATGCCACAGTGCCACCCCTAGCTTATAATGTTTTGAAAACATTTTATATTTTTGCTCTATAAGCATTAGCACTACTAATGCAAGTATTTAATAAAAACTTTCCAAAATTAATATTTATTTAACAATGAAATTTAAAAAAAATTATATATTTGAAAGGCAGAATTTTACACACACACACACACACACAGAGGCAGTGTGAAAGAGAGCTGACTCATCCACGGGTTCACTCCTCAAATTGTCAAAATGGCCAAGGCTGAGCCACAGCAAAGCCAGGAGCCTGGAATTTCATTCAGGTGTTCTATATGGGAGGTAAGGACCCGAGTACTCAGGCCATCTTCCATTGCTTTCCCAGGCACATTATCAGGGAAAAGGATCAAAAATGGATCAGCCAGGAAGCAAACTGATGCTCATATGGGATGCCATCATGATAGGTGGCAGCTTTACCCGCTATGCCCTGACACGAGTCCATTAACCCATACGTTTTTTCAATACTTTTCTTAAAAGGCAGCTATTGCTACCATGCTCATTCATTTAGAAACTCAATTTAACTACCAAATTCACTGGAATTACAATTTACATAACAACATGTCAGCCCCTGTCATCCTTTCTATTGGTTTTGAAAGGTGGGCTTACTTCCTATATCATAGATGACTGGAAACATTGCTCCCTTTCCGATACCTGCTTGCCATTTTAGGGGGCTTATATTCCACCTGATCACTTGCAAGTTAGATTTGTGGCTTCTCCTACCTTCTTGTTATTTTCTCAAGTCTTGCATTCTACTGTCATTTTGTGTGGTATCCAAATACAGGAGAAATTATTCTATTTTCTTTAGTTTGCCTTGCACCACTTATACGATGACCCTGAATTTTAAAGACAGTGACAGCTATACTTTCTCAAAGCTCAGTATATAATGAAAATTAAATTTAGACATACTTTGACTTTCTTTTTGTTCAGTAGCTCAGCTATCTTTTCTTTCCTGTCAGAAAATTTCCAGTTGTATCATCTGCTCTGACTCATCTCCTGATACAGGGTTGAATTCCTTTTACCTTCTTGAAATTCCTCTATTCTAGTCTGCATATATTTAAACACAAAACTCTGCCTTTACCCCAGAGGTTGTTTGATATTGGAGGATGATAGTGGGGTTGGAATTTTTTGGAAGCATATTTTTTTACAACCAAAATGATTCTTCAAAATATTTTGTCAAAGGATACCACAACGTGGAGGGAATTATGAGACCAATCCTTAGTTCTTCTTCCCATTTTAAAAACTTACTGAATAAGTGCCTATTTCTACCAACTAAATCACATTCTTATTTCATGGCAATATTTGGTTGTCACTCCAAATTCTCAGTGAAATGGGTTTAAAGTGCTATTTACCTAATCAGTTGCACTCCATATTCAGGAAAGTCTGCTCCTAGCTAATTTCCACTGGCAAGACATGATATCTTTAAAGATTCATGCATATTAAATGAGTTAGTTGGGAAACAGGCTTTTAAAAATATTTTAAATGTAAGTAACATATGTGAATTTTTGCATGGATCTATTAAGCAAGAGAAAATAATTCATTTAACTAGTTCATTTATCACATTTGCTTATACAATATGATTTGAAGTGTGAATTACTAAACCTATAAAAGGCAATAGTAATTATATTTTAACAAGTATCCCTTACCTTATTTCCTCCTTGGGTTTCGACAAAAACAGGCTTTTAATTTTCAGTGGTATCATTATAAGTCATTTTTATTTGTAAAAAATAATAATACTTCAACAATAATTATTTTAGTACTTAGTCTTGAGAATATATAGTCTAATCTACAGCTCTAAATTTGGCTTTTTCCAGGGAGAATTTGGACTGTCGTCCCATGTCCCTGAACTCTGTGTCTCAGGAAACACAAAAAGACTACAATTGTGTGAACAAAATCAAGTTAGAATATTAAACTAGGGGCTGGCACCGTGGCTCACCTGACTAATCCTCCTCCTGTGGCACTGGCATCCCATGTGGGCGCTGGGTTCTAGTCCCGGTTGCTCCTCTTCCAGTCCAGCTCTCTGCTGTGGCCCGGGAGGGCAGTGGAGGATGGCCCAAGTGCTTGGGCACCTGCACCTGCGTTGGAGACCAGGAGGAAGCACCTGGCTCCTGGCTTCGGATCAGCATAGCTCCAGCCGTAGTGTCCATTTGTGGGGTGAACCAATGGAAAAAGGAAGACCTTTCTCTCTCTCTCTCTTTAACTACCTCTATCTGTCAAAAAAACAAACAAAAAATATTAAACTAAAAGAAGAGATTTTGCTTAATACTTTTAAAGGAAGTAATACAATGAAAGCTTTTGTGGGACTGATTTAGAACTTACAAAATCACAGAGCATAAACTGTATTCTTCCAAATATTGCTTTTGCTCAAGTATAAATATGTGTCTAAAAGAAAATGAAAAAAATGATAAAGATCAAGACTATTAAGCCCTGCCCTGAGAAAACTGCATTTAATTGGTAAAATATGAAATTAGAGAACAGGAAAAATAACATCTGAAAAGCCAGAAAATGCAATATTTTATAATATTTATTTCCTAATTAACCTCATACTTATTTTATTACAGGAATTATATTCTTCATCCCTGAAACATCATATATTAGATCAAATTTGATTCCACTTTATCTTCTCAAAAACTTTTCCATTCTAGCTTTCAAAATTACATTGCTTAATGAGGCGGGGCATTTGTTGCAGTGCTGAGTTGCTATTGGAACATCCCGTTTCTTGTCAGAATACCAGGGTTAGAGTCCTAGCTCTTCTTTACAAGTTCCTGTTAATATGCACCCTGGGAGGCAGAGATGAAGCTAGTGGTTGGATCCTTGACACCTAGTTGGGAGACCTCAATTGGTTTCCCTGCTCCTGGCTTTGTCCTGACCCAGGCCTACTGCAGGTGGCAGCTAGGAGTGAACCAGCAAATCAGAAATCTCTGTCTATGACTTTTCAAATACACACGCGCATGCACACACACATACACACACTATATTGCATTAATTGACTATGCATTTCACTTCCAACTTCATTGACAAATAATCCGCTGGCATTTTCATATATTTGTCTCTAAGGAAAGCCTTCTCCAATTTTACATTTTTTTCATTTTTTTTTTCATTTTCACTGCTGACAGCTTTCAGTTTGCACAACCACTTATTTCTTTTGTATCCCACATTTGGGTAAAGTTGGCAGAAAGTACAGCAGGAGAAGATGTTGTATCAGAGTGATTTAAGCACTACTAAGAAATCCACATCCTGAATTAGAGTGCATGAGATTGAACCCTGTCTCCATTTCTTATCCAGCTTTTTGATAATGCAATAATAGGACTACTTGGTTTCTAGCATCCCATGTGAGAGACCTGGACAGCATTCCTGGTTCTAAGCTTTTTTTTTTTTTTTTTTTTTTTTTTTTGTCTACCCTTTGGATGTTGTAGACATTTGGCTTGTGAACCAGCAGATATATTTCTCTCTCTCTCTCTCTCTCTCTCTCTCTCTCATAAATAAACAAATAAATAATTTTAAAAATAAAATGAAAGCACTTTCCTCCCCCTCTTTGAGTATCACGACTTCAAACCAATAAAGCCTTAAAACCTGTAGGGGAACCCTCATCTCAACCAAGCTGCTAATCACAGAAAATACAAACCAGTCAGCTTCTGTACTCTCAAGCCATTTTTTAATCTGCTTGTGACCAGCCCTAATTTCCCAGGAAAGGATTATTATGTGAATAAAACCTTTCATAAACTTTGGTGTATGTGTGTGGTGTCATAAATCATGACTTCCCAACAGAAAATTTTGTTACAGGTGCACCCTGTTAGCCAAACAAAACTGAGGCCACCAAAAGTGTGACCACCCTAGCTCCATGTGGTGATCAGAATACTTCTATACTATTCACATAAATCTTCACTCCTCCCATAGGGTGAAATAAGTAAAAGGACTTCCTACCTAGCAATTCTCAAGTTCTATAGGCATGTTAGATCTTATTTTACAGCCAGGAACATAGGGGCACAGGATATTTATTCCATGCAACCCCCTCTGTTTGTTTTTTTTTAAACTATGGTAATAACAAAAAGCCAATAGCTCTCCAGCATTCTGACTGTACTATTTAGTGAAGGGTGAATATCAGTTTAGCACTGTTGTTTTATTTCCAGTTTCTGATTCAATGTGTGTCTTTTTTTTTTTTTTTTTTTTTTTGACAGGCAGAGTGGACAGTGAGAGAGAGAGAGACAGAGAGAAAGGTCGTCCTTTGCCGTTGGTTCACCCTCCAATGGCCACCGCGGCCGGCACACCGCGCTGATCCGATGGCAGGAGCCAGGTACTTCTCCTGGTCTCCCATGGGGTGCAGGGCCCAAGGACCTGGGCCATCCTCCACTGCACTCCCAGGCCACAACAGAGAGCTGGCCTGGAAGAGGGGCAACCGGGACAGAATCCGGCGCCCCGACCGGGACTAGAACCCGGTGTGCCGGCGCCGCAAGGCAGAGGATTAGCCTAGTGAGCCGCGGAGCTGGCTCAATGTGTGTCTTTCTAAGAGAAATGCTTAGATTAATTTTTCTTCCAGAAATATTTGAAATGAGTTAGACATATTATGAATTATAGAAATCCAAATATTACTACCTCACTTCCAGTTATCCCTTTTTCTACTCTCATTTTCATTTTTTTTCCAGGAACATGGCTAATTATGACTCACTGAAGGTTTATGTAATTATTCAAATGACCTTATACAATTAATTTTAATAATGCATTAGCAAAAATATTATACCACATATTTGATTACTATAAAATTTTCCCATTATTGAATTCTTAATGAGCAATTAAAGTAGAAAAATAGGTAAAAATTCTCTTAAAAACAAAAATTACATGGAACTGCTTTGATTTTAATTACACGTTATCCCAACAAGTCACACCAAAACCAAAAAATGAAGCTTTCAGACCTTAAAATACAAGTATAAGCACCAAAAAAAAATATTCAAGAGAAAACCCAGAGGTCAGAATTATGACAAGCTAGCATGGCATGTCGATAAAGCAGTTCAACAAAACTAAGAACCGGATGCTCCTCCCTAGGGTAACATTATGTTAGTGTGTCTTGCTCCTTCTCTGACTGGGTAACCCAAGGGAGGTTAAGCAATGTCTGCGTCTTAGGTAATGTCTTGGTTCAGTGACCTCAAAGAACCTATGCCCTACATGTTCTTCAGAACATTAAATCTTTAGAATAAACAGAGTTGCTTTTATTATAAACCCAGCTTTTGAAAAATCATTAGTTAGATTAAAATAATCCTCAATTCCCTGAGTTTTCCTTTACTTGTTATTTATACAAATGCAAAACAGGAGGCATCTGATTTCAGAGGATTCCAAACTTCATACAAAAATGTCCCCAGCCTTTTGCAGGCATTGTGGTGCAGTGGTTAAGCTGATACTTGGAGTGCCTGCATCCTGAATTGGAGTTTCTGGAATTGAGAGCCACCTCCAGTTTAGATACAGTTTCCTGCTAATGCACACTTTGGGAGGCAGCATGCGATGCCTCGTGTACTTGGGTCCCTGACACACACATGGACAATGCAGGGCTCCTGACTTTGGTCTGATCCATCTATGACAGTAGCAGGCATTTTGGGAATGAACCAGAGGGTGCAAGATATCTGCCCCCCTTTCACTCCACCCTTCAAACAAGCCAAAAATAAGTAAACTTATTAAATGTCACCACTCAACATGCTTCTTGGTTCTCTAGGATCATATTCATGCAGCTTCTCAGAGGCTGGCGCCTTTAAAGAGATGAAAGCACTGGAGATTGAAGACAGTTCACAAAAACCAGTCAGTTTAATTGATCAATTGATATATTATTAGGGAATTCTCCATGACGCTATCTGCTTTGTATACAATGAAATACTACTTTCTCCAGTATGTAAGAAAATGGGCAGCTTGATCAATGTGAATCTCTCTTCAAGGTCATTTATTGGATTTATTCATAAAGGCTATTTGTCTTGTTGTTAGCCAAAGGCAGGAAACTAGAGTTACAATTAAGTGGATCATTTCAGTCAGTTTCACTGTTTAGATCACCATTAATGCCACCTTGAAGAGACAGTGCCTGATTCTAACCTTCTTTTTCTAAACTGGGATATGATTCCAATGCTTGCCCAGACCCTTTTGGTTGGTACATGCATCATAGCAGGCTTGGGTAATGCCATTACCATTTAAACTCTGACAGTATTTCTCACAGCATCCTTATTTCTAGTATGTATCTATTCTCCACAGTCATGTCCTGTGTCATATTTTCCTAGCATTGGTGAGTTAGTGTGTAGATACCAGTATTTCAATTTTACCACGAGACCTTCTTCCGGTTTTGTGGTGTGACAACAGTCACCATGGTTGACTCTAACTGAATCTATGAGAAAATAATGTGATGCTTTTAGTTAGCATGTAATTTTTGAAGCAATTATACCAAAACAGAACCTATATTTCTATTGGGTAAATTATCATTTAATACTATTCTTTTATTAATTGGATTGTATTAACTACTAAAGTTTATTTACTGCAATAAGTCTTTCAAAATTGGATTATATTAAAACATGTTCATGAAAATAATTACTGCCTCTATCACAAGCTAGTTGACTTGTTATATAATAGTGAAACCTATCTCAAGGTCTTGTGATGACTAAGATCTTGGGAAAACCAAATGGACCCCTTGACTTTGGAATACCTTGGTGTTACGTATACTTCATTCTAAGAATAACCATGAGAATGGCCTCCTCAGAGGTAATATATGTCACTATCATCCTTTTCCAGGTAATTTTCATATAGTTTCACATGCTCCTGGCTTTAACCATATGCTCAAAATATTTAAATAATTGAAATATTCTGCTCAAAAGGCTAGCATATACTATATTTAAAATCTAAATATTAAAATATGAATTTTTTTTAACTTTTATTTAATGCATATAAATTTCCAAATTACGACTTATGGATTACAATGGCTTCCCCCCCATACCGTCCCTCCCACCCACAACCCTCCCCCTTCCCACTCCCTCTCCCCTTCCATTCACATCAAGATTCATTTTCGATTATCTTAATATACAGAAGATCAGCTTAGTATACATTAAGTATGGATTTCAACAGTTTGCTCCCACACAGAAACATAAAGTGAAAAATAATAGATGATTTTTTTTAAATGATGATGAAATCAGAGCAGACCTATTGTCATGTTTAATCCCAGTGAGAGTCAAGTTGGGAATTGATAATTTCTTTTTTTTTTCTTTTTTTTTTTTTTTACAGAGGATCAGTTTAGTATGCATTAAGTAATACTTAATGGGGAGAGTGATCCAACATGGGAAGTGAGATACTCAGCAGACTCATAGAATGGCAGATGTCCTAAATAGCACTCTGGCCTCAGAATCAGCCCTAAAGGCATTCGGAGCTGGCTGAAAAGCTCATGAGAGTATTTCAGGCATGGAAAGCCAAGACACTCTGGCAAAAGATCTCTGCGAGTGAGATCCCAGTGGAAAGAACAGGTCATCAAAGAAGGAGGTACCTTTCTCTGAAGGGAGGAGAGAACCTCCACTTTGACTATGACCTTGTCTAAACAAGATAAGAGTCGGAGAACTCAGAGGACTTCCATAGCCTTGGAAACTCATGACTGGAGCATAGGGAGATTACTGATGCCATAGACAGGAGTGTCAATTGGTAAAGTCAACAACAGGAGTCACTGTGCACTTACTCCTCATGTAGGATCTCTATCCTTAATGTGCTGTACATTGAGATTTAATGCTATAACGAGTACTCAAACAATATATTTCACTTTGTGTTTCTATGGGGGTGCAAACTGTTAAAATATGAATTTTAATAATTTATTTTATATGATACCAAAATAATTTAATGGTAAAACAAAATAGAATTACACTACCAGTGCTTTTATTAAAATGTTTTTTAATGAATTATAGATTTTGGATTTAATAGTCCCATGTTACTTTATAAAGAGTGAATTAAAATCTTTACAGCTTATAATATTTGTGAACTATTAAAATTTTGTACTTTCAGTAATCTCATTTTCTTTTGAGTATAATTCTAAAAGGTAGATACTATTATTGCACATTTTTTAACTTAAATAATTTATGTTTAGATAAAAGTATTCTACTTTTGGATGCTTTTCCCAGAGTATGAGATTCTAAACTGTGTTTGGTTTATTACTGAAGAACATACTCAATTTTAAGAGAAAATAATTCCAAGCAGAATTATTAAAAAGCAAGAATAAATTAGGCAGGCATTTAGTACAGTGGTTGTTAGCTGTTTGGAACTTCTGCATCACACACTAGTGTGTCTGATTAAGTCCTGTCTACTGTGCTTTAGATTCAACTTCCTGCTCCTGTGCACCCTTGCAGGCAGCAGGTGATAGCTCAAGTACTTGGGTCCCTACTATATAGAGGGTCTCCAGGCTCCTGACTTCTTCCTTCTGGTCTGCCTAAGCCCTGGTTGCTTTGGGTATTTGGGGAGTAAACTAGAGGATAGAAGATCTCTCTCCATGTGTCTCTCTGTCCATCTTTCTGTCTGCCTATCACATAAAGTGAAAATAAATAAATTTTAAAAAGCAAGAATGTTATTATACTAGTTAAATATCTAAGACACGTTACATTCATTTATCAATGGATAATATGAGAGTCACCATCTCTGTACAAATTTTTCTCCCTCCAGGGGCAGGCAAATCATATCTGATTTATTGAGGAGTAGCCAAGAATACGTGACTCCATAAACTACTAGTAGAAAATATTTCTAAAAAAGTTATCAGGTAGAACTAAATGTATATGTGAAGTTACAGCATCATAATATTCTGATCAGAACCAAATACTAAAATTACAACATTCTGGTTCTGATTATTTTGTTTCTAATTTACCTAAGGAGTTTGCTTTTCTTTATATATTTTCTGGATTATGAAAACCCTCACAAAAGAGAATATCTAGAAAGAAATAGGTTAGAAACTAGTTGGGTATATAAAACTCAGTGATACAGGATTTATTGATGCAGCTGTTTGATTTATTTTAATGGATTTTTCCTGGTTGTGGGGAAGCTGCAGGCTGATATATTGTTCAGGAAAACTGATGTGCTGGTTTCAATAAAAACCATCAAAATCTTTGCTACTCTTTTTATTGAGAGAAGAAGTCTATGTCCATTTTATTTTATTTGGGCATAAAGGTAATTTTTTTGTAGCATAGTATTCATGTAAATTAAACACAAATAAAACAATAGTATGTATTGTCCCAAGACTACACATGCATGTATATATGTTTGTGCTCGTGCACACACACACACACAACCCATATGAAACTAATGCATTTTTGTAAGACAGTAACCTTGCTTGGACCAATGGAATAGTGTTTTCTAGGTTGAGGATCATGATAATTCAGTTCTCAACAGCTGAAGTCCAAACCCCAGTTTGTCTAAATAGGTAGTGAAGTGGTAAGAGAACGAGTAGTAGGAAGCTTGTGTACCACCATCATCTCTATCATTATTATTTTATTATTATTTTTATAATTTATTATTATTTTATTATTATCTTGAGATAACATTTTAAATTTAGATTGTAGTCAAAGGCTTATCTGCTCCACAAAATCAAGTTCAACAAACAGAAAAGAAAAAAACAACACAATAAAACAAATGCTTGTATGGTGGGTAGTGGTGCCAATGTAGCCTCTTCAAACTTTGTTTTATATCTTTGTCAAAGCAATGGTTAGGAATGCTATACTATTGTGGTTTTTATGATCTGTGTTTATTTTAAATTTTACCATATAGGAGTGAAATGTAAATCTTTTCATTTGAATATTATTTATTACACTGCCTATATTCCTGTTGAATTATGGTCTTTTAATTTTTTACTTGACTTCTTTATTTAGGGAGGTATTAAGACTTTAATTATAATATAAATTAAAAATAGGTTATTTCAAAAATAAAAGGAAGGGATTTAATTCTAGAACCAATATAAAATTTTCCAGTAATGAAAATGCTTATATTTTATAAAAAATTGTTATGGGGGGAAGCCATTGTAATCCATAAGCTGTACTTTGGAAATTTATATTCATTAAATAAAAGTTAAAAAAATAAAAAAAAGAGAAAACATAAACCAAACTATTAACAGCTGTGATATTGTATGTTGGAAAAGAGTTGATTGACTTTTTTCCTCTGATTTTTGCATTTTTCCTTATTTTTATGCTGATTACATATTATTTTATATTGGGGAGTAATTTTATAAATTATAAATAAAAATCCACATGCCAAGATAAAAAAATTGTTTTGGAATTGAGAAAAATAACCTCAATAGTGTCAAAAGGATAAATTACCACAAGAGAACTTTTCAGAAACTCTGTGCCAGCTTGTACCAGTGGCAATATAAGGAGTCTTATATGATCAGGTGAGAGAGCAAGAAAAACTGCCCTCGGTTTACAAACAGGTCTAATAAATCTGTGTGTGCAATTATGGCCACATTATAGGTACAACTGGGTGACCCTGAAAATCACTGGGTGTCTCTAGTGGAAGCTAAAGGTGGATACCAATTGCATCCCCAATATCAGAAATCGGCTGCATCCAAGGTATGGCAGTCCATCCATGTACTTTCCTCTTGTTAGTTTCTCTTAAGGAAGAGAGGCCCATGGGAACTCTTCCAAGGGTGACCTCCTAAACTTGTATGGAGAAATAAATCTGTGTGACTCAGAGAATGGATTTTGGTGGACATGAGAATGTGTCCCTCCAATCTCTGACTGCTGAGAATGTCATTGATCAAGGTCCTAACTGATGTATTCTGAAATACCTCGCTGTGTTTTCCATACTTAACCAACCACAGGATTCTCACGGCAATGACTGGTGTGGCCGGTATTGAGGCAAGCCTGTTCCTTGAAGATGAGGGACTTCCCAGATAGAAATCCTGGAACAGTACCTTCTAGACAGCCTTACAAAGCTTTTTTTATTAATGCACTACAATCTGTGACTTCCACCAATTAACCTGTGAATGTTAAGAAAATATCACACAGTAGTTTTATTATTATCATTTACTTTTAAGGACACAGGAGCTTAAAGATGTTAGGATCACTCCTAAAGGTCACTTAGCTGGAAGTGTTATAACTGGAATTTCCAACCAGGAAGTCAGAAAATAGTCTATTTAACAGAAGTTAGCCAAAATCTAATTTTCCCAATATTATTAGATTGGACCATGCATGCCATTCTTATCAATTAGGAATACGGCTAGGTTCTGAGTTCTGGGTAAAGCTCAGAAAGTTTAGATCATTTTGTGGTAGTTCTTAAGGCAAACTGGATGGGTATGTGTAGTAATTTACATATGAATTTCACCAGTAGCTCAACAGATGAATTCTGACATATGTATGAGCTAATAGGCCAAATTTCAGCAAAGCAATAAAAAATAGATATTTTACAAAGATGATGTTAAAAGACATGTGTGAAGAATTTTAATTGTTTGGTTGTATATTTTAATTTTCATAGGAAACATTTCTGCATACATAGCAGTAATCAATATACAGGTCAGACTATTATATAGAATTTTTCTGGCATAATGTTCTTTAAAATTAACAGCATCGTGTGTAACAGTCATTTTAGCAAATGATTTTGGAGGGGCTATTGAAGAATTTAGTAATACATATCCTTTGTTTGTGTGATGGCTTTTATGTACCTTTCTAATTTTCCAAACTCAGTTTTATAAAGTCACACTTATCAAGATATTTCCATGGATATAGAACATTTGTAATTTGGGAAGGAATAAAAAGATGTATTTATACAAGTTTGGCATGTCAGCCAGTTGCTAACTGACTTGAATCTTCAGGAGAAATTACTTCAAATTAAATTAATTGGAGGTTTAATTTTAATTAGTACTCTGAGAATATTGTTGCAAGAAATTAAAATTCAGAGTCCTTTTTGGATGAGAAATATCTTGTTGGAAAGCGTGTTCATTTCTAAACACTAAGGCATAAATTAATCATAGCAAATGGAACACCATTTTCCATTTTCACATGTCTGCCACAGCCAGCCATGGCCAGGACTGGCCAAAGCCAGTAGGTCCATCCTGGTCTTACACATGGGTTGCAGAGGCCCAACTACTAGTGCATTTTCTGCTGCTTTTTCAGGTGCATTAGCAGAGAGCTAGATCAAAAGTGGAGCAGCTGGGACTTGAACCAGCATTCATATAGGATGCTGGTATCACAGATAGTGGCTTAACCTGCTGTGCCACAAAAACAACACTGGGATTTGAGGATCTTATGGAGCATAAAGAGTAAGCTACAAAGTTTGTGTACTGAATACACACACACACACTTCTTTACTGATGTATACATACTTCATATGGTTATACATATATGCAAATATGCATATATTTGTATGGATGTGTATTTATATTATTTTTCTGACTCTTTCATAGTCTTCTGTTGGACAACAAGAATGCATTCCTTTCTCAATAAAGAGGTCTCACATATGATATTTCTCACTTTTTTTAAAAAAATCACATTCTCCCTTGTGATTTTTAAATGTTTGACACAACTTAACTGGGAAAGTGACATTAACTTTTGAAACTATTCTGTGATGCCTGAGGAAGCATGTGTTAGTTAGCACCATTCTATTTTACCCCACATCACATTTTGCAGGGTTTGAAACATATACTGTTTTGTATTTTCAAGTTTCACATTTTTTCATTAATAGTTATTTTCATTTTGAATATTTTATTTAACTTGTTCATAATCTTTTGGACAAGAGTGAAAAGTGGAAGGAAATCACATTTATTCTAACACATTTTACTTGCATCTTATAATAATTTTTAATCGGGCAATTTTATCTGCTACATTAAAAATCAATAGCTAATGTATGACAAATGACATTACAAGCTGAATTAAAGACAAATAATAACCAAGGATAACATATTTTCTATGTAGAAGGCAATGTGTCAAGATTTATTTATATAAATAAAGTAAAAAATTTAAAACACAAGTTACTCAATAAAGAGAAACTGCAGGGAGCATTCATTCATTCAATATAAAAATTCTCAAGTGCTTACTCTGTAGCAGGTACTATTCTAGGTAGTGTGGAAGAAGTGATTTTAAAAAAAGAAAAGCTTGTTGGATTCAAGGATTATTTATTGTCCAGTGGAAAAGGCTAGGCACCAAACAAATAAATATAAACAATTGAACATATAGTGCTTTCAACGCTGATAACTGTTTTAAAGTAAAAGAAAAGTGATAATGACAGAGAGGAAAGAGTTGGAGAATGTTACTAGTTTACATAGAGTGAACTGATAAGGCATATTTATACTATGATATTAATCATTGAACTAAAAACAAGTGATGCAGTGAACCACGTGGAGATCCTACAGGAAACAGAAGTAGCAGGATATGCAAAGACCCCAAGGTGTGACCATGATATTGCTGGAGGAGGGGCATAAGGCATGGAAGTCATAGCTGATGCTGGAGACATAGCTAAGCTTTGGCCTTGACTTTGAATAAGACAAAAATCCAGATGTGCCTCTGCTTCCACCAATATACTCCAAAGCAGCTACCTCTATAGGTCATCAAGAGCAGCAGAGGTTGCAGGAGACAAGTAAGAACACAGTGGGATACTTGTGTCAGGCATAGCTGCTTAGAGAGAGGAGAAAGATAAACAAGACAGTGTCTGAGGCTCCACAGACAGGGGGGTCCCTGTGGTAGGAGAGTGGGTGGACAGGAGATCCTAGATGGAGCCCATCTGCACAGACCTCTTTGCAGATGACCCTCCCCTGTGAGGATTCCTACTGTCACAGACCAGCAGTTCAGTGAGGAGTACTTTCTTGCAAACTCAGGACTCCTGGACTTCAGAGGGGATCTGCATGTTCCTTCCTCCACTTCTCAGAGTAGGGATCATGCAGGGAGAAGCCATATTGAGAAGCAAGTCACTCCCAAGAATTTCTTGCTTATTTCCAGGGGTCTGAGAAATACTCCTGTAATCTAACAGGCAAACTGAGCCTCCTAGGTCCAGCTGAGCCAACTAGAGAAGCAACAGCCCTGGGGCCCAGGCACATTAAGCTCTTTGTGCTATGGCAAACAACCTGGGTAGGGCAGCTGGGGTAGCCCCTGGTACTTTGTATATAAGGAGGCAGTCCCTGTTGGAATTGAGAATGACCCTCTCTCTTTTCCTAAGCCACCCATGCCCTAACCACTTGAAAAAATTACAAGTTGCATCTAGGATCCTAGATAGCTGCCCTGGCTGACTGGAGATTCAGACTCCCTACACCCTGGGAATGTAGATCACAATCGAGTTGGGGGAGAAACTACGGAGTGAGTTGGTTCTTCTCTGGATGAAGTGCATATTTGATGGGAGAACTGTGCTGGCACTATGAACTCACTCGAAGTTGCAGATCAACTAGTTCACCTTGGCACAGAGAGAAGCTGGGACTTTGAACACAACAGTCGGCTCCAGCATCTCTTTCTTCCAATGATTGTAACCAGAGGTACTCTACCATGCCCAACTTGGGCGTCACTCTGGATGCTTATTCGCTGACATACAGTGGCCTGAACTCCTTCACTTCACCAAGCAAATATTGCTGTAACTAAAAAGTAAACTGTAGGTGTGCTACTGAGAGCCAGAGGTACATCTCCAGAAATAAAGACTTTCATCAAAATAGCTATATTCCAGAAGAAGTGTTAGAAATAAGAGATCAACCAGAGGCACAAAAATCAGTGTAGAAACACTAGAAAAATGAGCATTGAAGGCAATATTACTCTGAAATAAGAACACAATAATAAATTAATATTGGGCTTGAAGAAAGGCAGATTGATGAAATGCCTGAATACAAAAGAATGATTTTAGTTTACTCAAAAAAGGGGAGATACTGATATACTAAATTAGGACCATTACGATACATAGTTGTGAGATAGAGATATTGAAAAAGAAACAGAAACATTAAACATGAAGTATTCCATAAGACCCAATTAATAAAATCAGATATGAAAAAGGAAATATTATAGCTGATGCACATGTGAATACAAAGAATAGGGATTATTACAAACAACTATATACCAATAAATTGCAAAATATGGAAAAAGGGATTTATTTCTAGACATGTATAATTAGCCAAAATTTAGATATGAATATGTAGAAAACCTTAATAGACCAATAACCAAGACTGAAATTGAATCACAAATAAGGAGCTTACCAAAAAAGAAAAGCCATGACCAGATTCCGTCATTGTTGACTTCTACCAAACTTTTAAGGAAGAACTAGTACAAATTCTACTTAAACTATTCAAAACAATTGAAAGTGAGAGAAACCTTCCAAACTCATTCCATGCGGCTAACATTACCTCAATTGCAAATATAGATACAACCAAAAAAGAGAATTATGCACCAACATCCCTGATGAACATAGATATAAAACTCCTCAACAAATTACTAAAAATAGAATCAAATAACACACAAGCATGTAATAAATAAACGTGATACAGCACATCAACAAAATGAAGAATAAAATCATATGATTATTGAATAGATGCAGGGCAGCCATTTGGTAAAATACAACATACTTTCACAGTAAAAGCCTTTTAATTGGGCATAGAAGGATCATATCTTAGCGTAATAAGGCTATATTTGACAAACTTACATCTAGCATAATACTGAATGTAGAATAGTTGGAAACATTTGCAGTGAGACCTGGTACCAGACAAGAAGGTGTGGGGAGCAACTGGGAGCAACTCGGACTAGACTAAGTTACTGGAATTAAGGCTTATTCTATGCATCTGCTCTCCCACAATATGGTGCTGGGAGAGGAGTAAACTTCTACACAGCTGCCTCTCGCCAATTTGATTGACTGAGCTGCAGGAGCTGATCCTGCTCCTGATTGGGGGAGAGCAGCGTACTCAGCATGTGGGTAGCAGAGTTGGGATTGGCAGAAGAGGACTATAAAGGAGGAGAGAGACAACATGCACCAGGAACATCTATCTGAAGGAAAACCTGTGCAGCCCCCGAGAGAGCCGGCCGGCGGTGTGCCGCTCCCCCGCGGAAGTGGGGAAAGTGGCTAGGGGGAACCGTCCTTCCACGGAGGTGGAAGGGTCGGTAGCCAACCCTGGAAGAACCAGCAGCAAACCCGGGGAGGGCCGAGCAGACAAAAGAACAGCGCAGGGTCCTGTGTCGTTCCTCCACGAAGAGGGGGAGCGACAGAAGGTCCACTCTCACCACCATTATTCAGTATAGTTCTGGAAGTTTCATCCAGAGACATTAGGCAACAAAAATAAATAAAAGGGGTACATATTAGAAAGGAGGAAGTCGAATTGTCCCTGTTCGCAGATGACACTATCCTTTATACAGGGAACCAAAACAACTCCATTAAGAGACTATTAGACCTCATATAAAAATTTGAGAAAGTTGCAGGATGTAAAATCAAAACTCAAAAATCAGTCACATTCTTATATACCAACAATCCTCTGAGAAAGAGCTATAAGATTAGTCCCATTTACAATATCTACAAAGATATAAATAATTTAGATTATTATAAACAAGGATGTGACAGAACTCTGCAATGAATATTACAAAACAAAAATGAGAAAAAATGGAAGATGACACAAGAAAAGGGAAAAATCTTCCATGTTCATTAACTGGAAGGATTAATATCAAAATGTTCATATTCCTGGAAGCAATTTACTGATTCATTGCAATCTCCATCAAAATACAAAGGACACTGGGTTTCCACCTGCATAAGTTTGAAACAAGACCCCTATCTTACAACATACGCAGAAATCAATTCACAATGGATCCAGGATCTAAACCTAAGAACTGAAACCATCAAGTACTAGAGGAAATGTAAGATAGTGACCTAGGCAAAAGATTCATGGATAAAGCACCAGAAACACAGGCAGTAAAAGCAAAAATAGACAAATGGGTTCTATCAAGCTAGGAAGCTTCTACACAGCCAAGGACACAAAGTGAAGAGGCAACTGACAGAATGGGAGAAAATATTTGAAAATATGCATTCAATAAAGGAGATATCCAGGATATATAGAGAGCTCAAGAAACTCCACAAGAACAAAACAACCCAGTTAATACACAGGAAAAAATATGAACAGACGGTTTTGAAAGATGAAATACAAATGGCCAAGAGACACATGAAAATGCTCAAGATCACTAGCTATCTGAGAAATACAAATAAAAACCTCACTAGGTATCAGTGGAATCCCATTAGAATGGCTATTGTCCAAAAAATAAAAAAAAAAAAATAAGAATGCTGGCAAGGTCATGGAAAAAAAGTTACCCCTAATATACTCTTGGTGGGAATATAAATTAGTATAACCACTTTGGAAAACTGTATGGAGATTCCACAGAAAACTAACAATAGATCTACCATATGTCCTGGCTATCCCACCTCTGGGAATATATCCAAATGAAATGAAATCAGCATATTAAATAGATACCTGTACGCTGATGTTTATAGAAGCTCAATTCATAACATCTATGATGTTAAATTAACCTTATGTCTTGTAATTGATGATTGAATAAGGAAAATGTGTTTTATATACACAGTGGACTATTGCCCATAAAAAAAGAAGAAAATCCTGACATTTGCAAGAATTTGAGTTCATTGTGCTAAGTGAAATAAGCCATATCCACAAAGACTAATATCACATTTTCTCTTATTTATGGAAGTTAATATATAGAGTATAAAAATGTGTGGGTGTGGAGCCAGTGCTTTGCGTTTCCGGTAAATCTGCTGGTTGCAGTGTCAGCATCCCATATGGGTGCTGGTTCAAGTTCCAGCTGCTCCACTTCTAATCTAGCTCTCTGCTATGGCCTGGGAAAGCAATAGAATATGGCCCACTTGGGCCCTTGCACCTACGTGGGAGACCTGGAAGAAGCTCCTGACTCTTGGCTTTGGATAAGCACAGCTCTGGCCATTGTGGCCATCTGGGGAGTGAACCAGAGGATGGAAGACCTCTCTCTTTCTGCCTCTCCATCTCCATAACACTGCCTTTCAAATAAATAAATAAATAAATAAATATAAATATGTGGGTGTCATATCATTTGTTATTTATAAATATTGCTTCATTGAATGAAGAGTATATTGTCATTCAATCATTGTGATGGATCCCTCTCTGATATTAGTATCTCTGTTTTCAAGAAAATAATATTCAGGCCGGCACTGCGGGTCACTAGACTAATCCTCTGCCTGTGGCGCTGGCACTATAGGTTCTAGTCCCGGTTGGGGCTCTGGTTCTGTCCCTGCTGCTCCTCTTCCAGTCCAGCTCTCTGCTGTGGCCCAGGAAGGCAGTGGAGGATCTCCCAAGTGCTTGGGCCCTGCACCTGCATGGGGAGACCAGGAGGAAGCACCTGGCTCCTGGCTTCAAATCAGCACAGCGCGCCAGCTGTTGTGGCCATTTGTGGGGTGAACCAATGGAAAAGGAAGACCTTTCTCTCTGTCTCTCTCTCTCTCTCTCTCTAACTCTACCTGTCAAAAAAAAAAAAAAAAAAGAAAAGAATGTTCATATGTGTATATATATTATGTCTATATTCTAAATGCATTTGGCAAAATATTTAAGAAATTGCAAAAAGAAAATAAAGAAATTTAGAAAAAAGTGGAAATTCATTGGAAGATTTGGGTTAATGTCAACATTCAGTTGGTTTCAATTATTTAATTAAGATGCTCTTTGGAAATGGAATATTATTTCACCATGTAAAATGGTGGCTTTCCAAAATTTTGAATTTATGAAAAATTTTCAACCTAGAAAATATCAATAATATTTTAGTCACAGGAAAGAATTTGCATATAAATCATTAACTATAGTATGATTTAATACTTATATGTTATAGAAATAAATGTCAAATCCATGTATCTGTATTGTATTTCCTTGTGATATGTGGTTTATATGGGTAGATTGTTGATGGAGTTGTGAAAACAGAACATTGAATTTCATTTCTTCATTTACTCATTTAAATTAATTTGTAATCTTTTGTAATTTGGAAGAAAATCTCTATTAATATATTAATTAATTGTACCAGGTGAAATTTGAAAGAGAATGAAACTAATTGACATACAAAAACATCATTTTTAAACCTTTTGTTGGCTTGTTTGTGGAAACAAAAGTCTATTCAGTGGCTGTTGATATATTCAACAGTGTTACAGATCCTTTCAGACCCTTTAACCTTTCTTACTTTACCTTAACTATCACTATTTTGTTTTTTTCCTATTACTCTTTATTCTTTGGCCTTTTGTTTTTAAAGTAAAATTACTTTGGCCATGCAAATTATGTTCCATCCCACTTCCCATTTTATTTCTACTTGGGGTTTCAATGTCATTTTCATATCTTTTTCAAAGTATATTTTGTAAGGTTTTATTGAATTTTGATAGAAAAGTAGGTTTATTCCATAATGCCATTATGTTTTTCATATTATACATTTTCAGTTGCACTGAGCATTATTGATTCTGGTTTTTATATTGTACTTTTTTACAGATGCAAGTTGTGTATGTGAATGTGAATATGTGTGAGTATGTTTGGTTACTAATATTTGGCTAAGTTCTAAGTAGTTGCTTTCTCCAAATTGTGTAAATTCTCTTTGCATCTCCTCACTGTCTGATTTTTCGCTTGTTTTCTGAAAAGTTAAACCAAAACTTAGCGTGTGAGACACTTGTACCTGTGGGGAGCAGCTCGGACTAGACTAAGTTACTGGAATTAAGACTTATTCTATGCATCTGCTCTCCTACAATATGGCGCTGGGAGAGGAGAAAACAGCTTCTACCCAGCTGCCTCCAGATCAACCAATAAACTGTAGGACTTGCTCCTGATTGGAGAGCAGCGTACTCGGCGTGTGGGCAGCCGAGTTGGGATTGGCAGAGGAGGACTATAAAGGAGGAGAGAGACGGCATTCACCGGGAACATCTATGGGGAACATCTAAGGGGAACACCTGTGCAGCCCCCCAGAGAGCCGGCCGGCGGTGTGCCGCTCCCCTGCGGAAGTGGGGAATGTGGCCAGGGGGAACTGCCCTTCCACGGAGGTGGAAGGGATAGTAGCCAACCCGGGAAGAACCAGCAGCAAACCCGGGGAGGGCCGAGCAGACGAAAGAACAGCGCAGGGTCCTGTGTCGTTCCTCCACGAAGAGGGGGAGCGACAGTACCTCCAATTCAGCAATTATTAATTTATGAAAACTTCCATAACTATGGTACTCCCAGAATACAAACTTCCTTGCAGATTCATTTCTTACTGATAACTCTTATACTTAGCCTGTCAAGGACAAAATTCTCACTGTGATTTTTTTTTTGCTGGGCCCTATTTCCATGTCAGTGACACAACATATACCAATCTTTGTCCATGCCACTGGTCTCTTAACATGTTTTCTTATATTAGCCACTTTCTTTATCCTGGACATCATAAATTTTAATACATTTAAGTGCTTCTATCTAGTTTTTGTAGTATTAGGTGAGAGTTGTGTGGATACAGAAATCATCATTTTGTATTGGTATTTTCTATCTTTTTAAAATATTTCCTTTATTATGATGCTGTAGCTTTAATTCATCCTTTGAATATTTTATCGACATATCTGTCATTGTTAGTTTGCCACACTTATTCCTTCAAAATAAAAGTAAAATTCTATGAAATCTTTTATGTTTACTTCCTACCAAGGACAAGTCTTTATCACCTAAAAACTGTGTTCTTAGCTATTGTAAAACCTCTCTCAAATATGAGGGCCACTGTTTGAAAAATACTACTTACCAATGGTGCATACAAAAATCCAAGTTGATCATTATTGCTTATTTTCACCTCCGGTTTTTGCTCCTGAAACGTGAACTCTGGAATTCCCTAAACGTCATTACTGGTCACATGCTTTATAGGGGAATAGAAGTTATAATTCAGACATATTTATCACTTTTACTCTGGTTTAATAGCAGAAAGCATATTCCACAATTTCCTGGAAGAGTCTGTCATTTCTAATGCAATTATCTTTTTCCCAGTAATTCCCCAAATTTTCCTAATTATTTTCTATATTTCCTTATCTATTTTAGTGAAATTCTGAAACAAGGGACTAGGGCAAGTTCTAGACATATTTTACTATATAACCTGTAAATCTGGAGTTGTCATAAAATTATACTGTTATTTTAAAATACTAAATAAGGTTTATATCTGTAGATGTTATTGAAGATTAAATTCTTACTATATTTGTAGCTGAACATCTGCATTAAACTGTTTATAACCTGCTTAGTCTTTTCATAATTTGATTGCATATGAACTAACAGCTCTGTTCAGATCACAACCAGAAGTAAATAGTTTTAATTTAATCACACTTTTTTAAATTGTGAAAGTTATTTATACATTTTTCACATTCCGTGAAAGTTCCTCCTAACACTGATATAGGCCAACTTCTATTTTAATATAATATGTCTATATATTTTTCTGGCTAATGTCATAGGTAAGGTAATGCTGCCACCACCATTTCAGTGGCTTCCTACATCAGAAACATTTCTTTTTCCAAGTGATACATACACCATTATGATATTTATGCATCGTGGATCACATTTACAAAAAATGTGTTCCTTTTAAAGACAAGGATCTGTTCCAGCTTCATTTGTATCATGTCTTGATTCCTCTTTATTATCTGTTTTCAAAAGCATAAGAGTCAAGTGTATGTAGAATGGACAAACTTCTTCAAAGGCTTTGCCTAAAACTTGTGTATCAAAAGCATCCTGCTCTGATTTCACTGGCAAAAAACAACTTCATTGGACTAATTATCTCCCCTATGTAGAAGGCAAAGTGAAAAAAAAAAAAGAAAAATTACAGTATTTTGTCTACACATCATTACATCACTAATGATAATACACTAAATTATTTTCTTCTAGGTATGTGAAATGTAAACATATTAAAGAAGCTTACAGCTATCCTACTCTCAATAAAATAAACTCACCACAATAAGAGGGTAGGAAGAGTTGTGACAATGGAGAGTCTTAAGAGGATTAGGAACACCTGCCTTATCAGATCTTTTCATCTTACTTCTTAGAAACTATGAGTCATGATGTGAGATGATCGATGCCAGTTAGGAAGTATTGATGATGACAACAAAAATGTATTTTCAAGGCCCACCTCTGAAACTCAGCAAGAAAATGGCTTTATTCAATCTACTTCTCTCCCCTACTTCATATTCTAAATGCTGAGAAATATCCCCTCACAGTCAATACAATTCATTAAGGATAGAAAGACTCAAACACATAATAATTGAGTAATTATTTTCTGGAAAAGAGCCCCTAATTTTTGACATTGTTCCTATAATATTAGTTTTGCAATATCTCCTTGATATTTCTTATACAATTCTGCAGAGTACAAAAAGCTCAAACCTCTAAAAATTGGTACTATAATATGCTACATTATTTTTTAATTTTATTTATTTAAGGTATACAAGCTTCATGATTTTCATTTATACAAATTTAGGAACATAGTGATTCTTCCCTCCCTACCATCCTTCCTATCCTCATTTCCACCATTCTTCCTCCTCCCTCTCCTATTACCATTGTTATTTTTTACAATTTTCAGTTAACTTTATATTCATAAAATTAACCCTACACTAAGTAAAGTGTTCAATAAATAACATGAAGAAAAAACAGGACAAAACACTGTTCCTCAACAGTTGAGACAAAGGCGTTCAAATTCATTGCATCTCAAAGTGCAATTTCCCATCTATAAATTACCTTTTAGGTAGTCAATTGTTACCACAGATCAGGGAGAACATATGGTACTTGTCTTTCTGGGACTAGTTTATTTCACTAAGTGTAATGTTATCCAGTTATATTCACATTGTTGCAAATGACAAGATTTTTTATTACTGTGTAGTATTCCATTGTGTATATATGCCATAATTTCTTTATCCAGTCTTTAGTTTATGGGCATTTGGGTTAATTCTGCATCTTAGTTATTGTGAATTGAGCTACAATAAACATGGGGGTGCAGATCACTTTATCATAACTGATTTTTGTGTTGTTTGGATAAATTCCCAGGAAAGGGATGGCTGGGTCATGAGGTAGATCTATACTCAGCTTTTTGTGGTATCTTCATACTGTCTTTCTCAATGGTTACAACAGTTTGCATTCCCACCAACAGTGGATTAGGGTACTTTCTTCCCCAAATTTCTGCCAGTATTTGTTGATTTCTGTTTGAGAGCCATTCTGAGTTGAGGTGAAAACTCATCGTGGTTTTGATTTGCATTTTACTGACAGCTAGTGATCCTGAGCATTTTTTCATGTGTATGTTAGCCATTTGAATTTCATTGAGAAATATCTCTACAAGTTTTTTACTCATTTTTTAATTGGGGTGAATGTTTTGTTATTGTTGAGTTTCTTGAACTCTTTATAGATTCCAAATATTAATCCTTTATCAGATGCTTAGTTTGCAAATATTTTCTCGCATTCTGTCAGTTGCCTCTTCATTTTGTTGAGTGTTTCTTTTGCAGGGCAGAAGCTTCTCAGCTCGATGTAATCTGATTTGACAATTTTGGCTTTGATTGCCTGTGTGCTTGGGGTCTTTTCCAAGAAGTCTTGGCCTATACCAGTGTCTTGCAGATTTTCCCTAATGTTCTCTATTATTTTGAATTTATTGGGTCATAGATTGAGGTCTTTGATCCATTTTGAGTGGATTTTTGGCTAGGATATAACGTAAGAGTCTTCTTTCATACTTGTGCATATGCAGATCCAGTTTTCCTAGCACAAAATGTTGAAGAGATTATCCCTGCCCAGGGATTGATTTTAGTTCCTTTGTCAAATATAAGTTACTCATAGATTTGTGGAATGATTTCTGCAGTTTCTATCCTGTTTCATTTGTCTACATATATGTTTTTTGCCAATAAGAAGCTGTTTTGATTATTGTTGTCCTTTAGTATTTCTTGGAGTCTTGTATTGTGATGCCTTTGGCATTTGTTGTATAAGATTGCATTAGCTATTTGGAGTCTCTTGTGTTTCCATATAAATTTGAGCATTGTTTTTTCTCAATCTTAGAGGAATATATTTGGTATTTTGATTGGAATCACATTGATTTTATAAATTGCTCTCAGTTGTATGGACATTTTGATGATATCGATTCTTCTAATCCATGAACATGGAAGATTTTTTCCCATTCTTTGTGCCTTTTATTTCTTTAATGTTTTGTAGTGTTCATCATAGAGACCTTTGACATCCTTGATCAAATATATTGCAAGGTATTCAATTTTTTGTGGCTATTGTGAATGGGATTGATCTTAGACGTTCTTTATTAGCCATGGCATTGACTGTGTATATAAAGGCTATTTGTTTTTTGTGTTAATTTTTATTCTGCCACTTTACCAAAATCTTTTAAGAGTTCTAATATTCTCATAGTTAGTGGAATATTTTGTATTGCCTGTATATAGACTTATGTCATCTGAAAATAGAAATAGTTTGACTTCCTCCTTCTCAATTTGTTAAGCACTTGATTTCTTTTTCTTACAAAATGGCTCTGGTTAAAACTTCCAGGACTATTCAATAGCAAAGGTGAGAGTGGGCATCCTTGTCTGGTTTGCATCTTAGCAAGAATTCTTCCAACTTTTCCTCATTCAATAAGATGCTGGCTGTCCAACAACACATCAGAAAGGTCATTCAGCCAGACCACGTGGGATTTATCCCTGGTATACAGGAATTGTTGAACATCCACAAATCAATAACTGTGATATGTCACGATAACAAACTGAAGAACAAAAAAAGTATGTTTATCTCAATAGATGTAGAGAAAGCATTTGATAAAATACAACATCCTTTCCTGATAAAAACCTAGAGCAAATTGGGTATAGAAGGAACACCCTCAAGAGAATCGAGGCAATCTTGACAAAACCACCTGTAAATTTTTAATATAAACATATCAAAAGAATTAGGTGTGAAGCTTTATATTGTCTTATTTTCAGAATAAAACAGAAGTGTGACCATGTAATGTTTAAATAACTCTGTTTTCAAAGTGCTAGTATTTGTTGAGTAACTTGAAATAATTGTTGTATTTAATTGTTACATATTGTTAAATTTTTGGTACAGCTAAAAGAGAGAAAGATGGAAATAGTAGAGGGAGGAGATGTACATTTTGGCACATGCGCACTCGGACTTACCCTAATGGTAGAGCTAGAAATGTGCCAGGGTATTCCAATTCAATCCCATCAAGGTGGTATGTACGGATGCCATCTCACTAGTCAAAGTGATCAGTTTCAGTTCATAATTGATCATAATGATAGGATTAAGTGTCACGTAAACAAGGTGGCATGTACCAATGCCATCTCACTAGCCAGATTGATCAGTTTCAGTTCATAATTGATCATAATGATAGCATTAAGTGTCAAATAAAAAAGACTAGTGTCTGCTAATACTAACTGATAGAATTAAAAAGGAGAGAATAATCCAACATGGGAAGCAGGATACACAGCAAATTCATAGAATGGCAGATGTCCTAAACAACACTCTGGCCTCAGAATCAGCCCTTGAGGCATTTGGATCTGGCTAAAAAGCCCATGAGAGTATTTTAGGCATGGAAAGCCAAGACACTGTGGCAAAAAAAATGACCTAAATGAAAGATCTCTGTGAGTGAGATCCCAGAGAAAGAACGGGTCATTAAAGAAGGAGGTACCTTTCTCTGAAGGGAGGAGAGAACTTCCACTTTGACTATGGCCTTGTCTAAAGAAGATGGGAGTTTGTGAACTCAAGAGGCTTCCATAGCCTTGGCAGCTCATGAAAAGAACCTCGGATGATTACTAACGTCATAAATAAGAGTGTCAATTGTTCAATCAACAACGGGAGTCACTTTCCACCTACTCCCCATGTAGGATCTCTGTCCTTAATGTGTTGTAATATGAGAATTAATGGTAAAACTAGTTCTCAAACAGTACTCTATACTTTGTGTGTCTGTGTGGGTGCAAACTGTTTAAATCTTTACTTAGTATATACTAATTTGATCTTCTGTATATAAATATAATTGAAATGAATCTTGATGAAGAATGGGATGGAAGAGGGATTGGGACATGGAATGGTTGCGAGTGGGAGGGAGGTTATGGAGGAAAAGCTGCTATAATCCAAGAGTTGTACTTTGGAAATTTATATTTATTAAATAAATGTTGAAAAAAAGAAGTAAAAAACTACAAAAATTATGAAATAAACTATTTTAATTAGATATAATATATAGTGATCATTTTACTATTATTAATTATTCTCTAGATTCAAGCAATTTAACAACCTAATAATTCTAACAATATTCTTAGAGTGTCTATGTTTAAAATTCCAAATGTGAAAAGTGTTTTAACCCATTTAACTTAAGATACAAATTCTTTTTTTATTAATAATTTTTTTAACATTTATTTAATGAATATAAATTTCCAAAGTACAGAATATTGATTACAATGGCTTCCCCCCCATAACGTCCCTCCCACCCGCAACCCTCCCCTTATCCACTCCTTCTCCCCTTCCATTCACATCAAGATTCATTTTCGATTCTCTTTATATGTAGAAGATCAGTTTAGCATACATTAAGTAAAGATTTCAACAGTTTGCTCCCACACAGAAGCATAAAGTGAAAAACACTGTTTGACTACTAGTTATAGCATTAGATCTCAATGTACAGCACACTAAGGACAAAGATCCTACATGAGGAGTAAGTGCACAGTGACTCCTGTTGTTGACTTAACAAATTGACACTCTTGCTTCTGGCCTCAGTAATCACCCTAGGCTCTTGTCATGAGCTGCCAAGGCTATGGAAGCCCCCTGAGTTCACTGACTCTGATCATTTTTAGACAAGGCCATGGTCAAAGTGGAAGTTCTCTCCTCCCTTCAGAGAAAGGTACCTCCTTCTTTGATGACCCATTCTTTCCACTGGGATCCCACTCACGGAGATCTTTCATTTACGTTTTTTTTTCCCCCAGAGTGTTTTGGCTTTCCATGCCTGAAATACTCTCATGGGCATTTCTGCTGGATCCGCATGCCTTAAGGGCTGATTATGAGGCCAGAGTTGCTATTAGGACATCTGCCATTCTATGGGTCTGCTGTGTATCTCACTTCCCATGTTGGACCATTCTCTCCCTTTTTGATTCTGTCAGCTAGTATTTGCAGACACTATTCTTGTTTATGTGATCCCTTTGGTTCTTAGTCCTATCATTATGATCAATTGTGAACAGAAATTGATCACTTGGACTGGTGAGATGGCATTGGTACATGCCACCTTGATGGGATTGAATTCGAATCCCCTGGTATGTTTCTAACTCTAACGTTTGGGGTAAGTCAGCTTGAGCATGTCCCGAATTGCACATCTCTTCCCGCTCTTATTCCCACTCTTATATTTAACAGCAATCACTTTTCAGTTAAGTTTCAGCACTTAAGAAGAATTGTGTATTGATAACGGTATTCAACCAAAAGTATTAAGTAGAACCAAAAAAAAAAATACTAAGAGGGATAACATATTAAGCTGCTCATCAACAGTCAGGGTGAGGGCTGATCAAGTCACCATTTCTCATAGTGTTCATTTCATTTTAACAGGTTTCCTTTTTGGTGCTCAGTTAGTTGTCACCTATCAAGGAGAACAAGTGGTATTTGTCCCTTTGGGATTGGCTTATTTCATTCAACATAATGTTTTCCAAATTCCTAACAGGGATCACTTTTCAGGTAAAATATAAACACCTAAGAATAACTGTGTGTTAATTACAGAGTTCAACCAATGGTACTACAACAAAAAAAAATACTAAAATTGATAAAGTATTACATTGTACATCAACTGTCAGGACAAGAGCTGATCAAGTCACTGTTTCTCATAGTGTCCATTTCACTTCAACAGGTTTCCCCTTTGGTGCTCAGTTAGTTGTCGCCAATCAGGGAGAACATATGATATTTGTCCCTTTGGGACTGGCTTAATTCACTCAGCATGATGTTTTCCAAATTCCTCCATCTTGTTGCAAATGACTGGGTTTCATTGTTTTTGACTGCTGTATAGTATTCAATAGAGTACATGTCCCATAATTTCTTTATCCAGTCTACTCTTGATGGGCATTTGGGTTGGTTCCAGGTCTTAGCTATTGTGAATTGAGCTGCAATAAACATTAGGGTGCAGACCGCTTTTTTGTTTGCCAATTTAATTTCCTTTGGGTAAATTCCAAGGAGTGGGATGGCTGGGTTGAATGGTAGGGCTATATTCAGGTTTCTGAGCAATCTCCAGACTGACTTCCATAGTGGCTTAACCAGTTTGCATTTCCACCAACAGTGTGTTAGTGTCCCTTTTTCCCCACATCCTCTCCAGCATCTATTGTTGGTAGATTTCTGAATGTGAGCCATTCTAACTGGGGTGAGGTGGAACCTCATTGTGGTTTTGATTTGCATTTCCCTGATTGCTAGTGATCTTGGACATTTTTTCATGTGTCTGTTGGCCATTTGGATTTCCTCTTTTGAAAAATGTCTATTGAGGTCCTTGGCCCATCTCTTAAGTGGGTTGTTTGTTTTGATGTTGTGGAGTTTCTTGATTTCTTTGTAGATTCTGGTTATCAACCCTTTATCAGTTGCATAGTTTGCAAATATATTTTCCCATTCTGTTGGTTGTCTCTTCACTTTCCTGACTGTTTCTTTTGCAGTACAGAAACTTCTCAATTTGATGCAATCCCAAATGTTAATTTTGGCTTTGACTGCCTATGCTTCTGGGGTATTTTCCAAAAAGTCATTGCCGGTACCTATATCTTGCAGGGTTTTTCCAATGCTCTCTAATAATCTGATGGTGTCAGGTCGTAGATTTAAGTCTTTAATCCATGTTGAGTGGATTTTTGTGTAAGGTGAAAGGTAGGGGTCTTGCTTCATGATTCTGCACGTGGAAATCCAGTTTTCCCAGCACCATTTATTGAATAGACTGTCCTTACTCCAGGAATTGGTTTTGGACCCTTGATCAAATATGAGTTGGCTGTAGATGTTTGGATTGATTTCTGGTGTTTCAATTCTGTTCCATTGGTCTATCCATCTGTTTCTGTACCAGTGCCATGCTGTTTTGATTACAATTGCCCTGTAGTATGTCCTGAAATCAGGTATTGTGATGCCTCCAGCTTTGTTTTTGTTGTACAAGATTGCTTTAGCAATCTTGTGCCTCCATATAAATTTCAGCACCATTTTTTCCAGATCTGCAAAGAAGGTCTTCGGTATCTTGATTGGGATTGCATTGAATCTATAAATTGCTTTTGGGAGAATGGACATTTTGATGATATTGATTTTTCCAATCCATGAGCATGGAAGATTTTTCCATTTCTTGCTATCCTCTTCTATTTCTTTCTTTAAGGTTTTGTAATTTTCATCATAGAGATCTTTAATGTCCTTGGTTAAGTTTATTCCAAGGTATTTGATTGTTTTTGTGGCTATTGTGAATGGGATTGATCTTAGAAGTTCTTCCTCAGCCATGGCATTGTCTGTGAATACAAAGGCTGTTGATTTTTGTGCATTGATTTTATACCCTGCTACTTTGCCAAACTCTTCTATGAGTTCCAATAGTCTCTTAGTAGAGTTCTTTGGGTGCCCTAAATAAAGAATCATGTCATCTGCAAAGAGGGATAGTTTGAGTTCTTCCTTCCCAATTTGTATCCCTTTAATTTCTTTTTCTTGCCTAATAGCTCTGGCTAGAACCTCCAGAACTATATTGAATAGCAGTGGTGAGAGTGGGCATCCCTGTCTGGTACCAGATCTCAGTGGAAATGCTTCCAACTTTTCCCCATTCAATAGGATGTTGGCTGTGGGTTTTTCATAGATTGCTTTGATTGTATTGAGGAATGTTCCTTTCAAACCCAGTTTGCTTAGAGTTTTCATCATGAACGGGTGTTGTATTTTATCAAATGCTTTCTCGGCATCTATTGAGATAATCATATGGTTTTTCTTCTGCAGTCTGTTAATGTGGTGTATCACATTGATTGTCTTGCGCACATTAAACCATCCCTGCATACCAGGGATAAATCCCACTTGGTCTGGGTGGATGATCTTTCTGATGTGTTGTTGCATTCCATTGGCGAGAATTTTATTGAGGATTTTTGCATCTATGTTCATCAGGGATATTGGTCTGTAATTCTCTTTCAATGCTGCATCTTTCTCTTTCTTAGGAATTAAGGTGATGCTGGCTTCATAGAAAGAATTTGGGAGGATTCCCTCTTCTTCGATTGTTCTGAATAGTTTGAGAAGAATTGGAGTTACTTCTTCTTTAAATGTCTGGTAGAATTCAGCAGTGAATCCATCTGGTCCTGGGCTTTTCTTTGTTGGGAGGGCCTTTATTACGATTTCAATTTCTGTCTCAGTTATGGGTCTGTTTAGATTTTCGATGTCTTCCTGGTTCAATTTAGGTAGGTTGCATGTGTCCAGGAATCTATCCATTTCTGATAGGTTTCCCTGTTTGCTGGCATACAAGTCCTTGTAGTAATTTCTGATGATTCTTTTTATTTCTGTGGTGTCTGTTGTTACGTTTCCTTTTTCATCTCTGATTTTATTGATTTGGGTCTTTTCTCTTCTTTTTTTAGTTAGTTGGGCCAATGTTCTGTCAATTTTGTTTATTTTTTCAAAAAAGCAGCTCCTCGTTTGGCTGATTTTTTGTAATGTTTTTTTGGATTCAATCCTGTTGATTTCTTCTCTGATTTTAATTATTTCGCTTCTCCTACTGGATTTGGGTCTGGTTTGCTGCAGTTTTTCTAGATCCTTGAGATGAATTGAAAGCTCATCTATTTGGTGCCTTTCCATTTTCTTGATGTAGGCACCTATTGATATAAACTTTCCTCTTAACACTGCTTTTGCTGCGTCCCATAAGTTTTGGTATGTTGTGCTGTTATCCTCATTTACTTCCAGAAAATTTTTGATTTCTCTTTTAATTTCTTCTATGATCCATTGTTCATTCAGGTGCATGTTGTTCAATCTCCATGTGTTTGTGTATGCTCTAGGGATTCCTGAGTTGCTAATTTCCAACTTCATTCCTTTATGGTATGAGAAGTTGTATGGTATGATTCTAATTCTTTTGAATTTGCTGAGACTTGCTTTATAGCCTAGTATGTGGTCAATCCTAGAGAAGGTTCCATGTACTGCTGAGTAGAATGTAAAATCTTTATCTGTAGGATTGAAAGTTCTGTATATATCTGTTAAATCCATTTGGGCTATAGCGTCGTTTAAATCTACTGTATCCTTGTTGATCTTCTATCCTGTTGATCTGTCTATTTCTGAGAGTGAAGTATTGAAGTCCCCCAGTACTATTGTATTGGGGTCTAAGTCTCCCTTTAAGTCCCATAACAAATCTTTTAGATAAACCGGTGCCCTGTAGTTAGGTGCATATACATTGATAATTGTTATATCTTCCTGTTGAATTGATCCCTTAATCATTATGTAGTGTCCCTCTTTGTCTCTCTTAACAGTTTTTGTGGTAAAGTTTATGTTGTCCGATATTAAGATGGCTACGCCTGCTCTTTTTTCATTTCTGTTGGCATGGTATATCTTTTTCCAGCCTTTCACTTTCAGTCTGTAAGGATCTTTGTTGGAAAGATGTGTTTCTTGTAAGCAGCAAATAGATGGGTTTTGTTCCTTAACCCAATCAGCCAATCTGTGTCTTTTAACTGAACAGTTCAGGCCATTAACGTTCAATGTGACTAATGATAAGTGGTAACTGCCCTGCCATTTGCCAAAGATAAGTTCTAATATATGCTTTGAATACCCTGTGATCTTTTGCTGTGAGGTTTCCTTCCTTTACCTTCTTTCATATTGATGACCGTGTTTCTGTGTTTCTGTGTGTAACACATCTTTAAGCATCTTTTGCAGGGCTAGACGAGTGGCGACAAATTCTTTCAATTTCTGTTTGCTATGAAAAGTCTTTATTTCACCTTCATTCACAAATGATAGCTTTGCAGGATATAATATTCTGGGCTGGCAGTTGTTCTCTCTTAGTACTTGGGCTATATCTCGCCATTCCCTCCTAGCTTGTAGGGTTTCTGATGAGAAGTCTGCTGTGAGTCTGATTGGAGATCCTCTGAGAGTAATCTGACGTTTCTCTCTTGCCCATTTTAGGATCTTTTCTTTATATTTCACTGTGGAGAGTTTAATTACAGCGTGTCGTGGTGAGGATCTCTTTTGGTCATGTTTATTAGGGGTTCTGTGAGCTTCCTGTACTAGGATTTCTCTGTCCTTCTCCAAACCTGGGAAATTTTCTGCTAATATCTCACTAAAAAGGCCTTCTAATCCTTTCTCCCTCTCCATGCCTTCAGGAACTCCTAGAACCCGAATGTTGGGTTTTTTAATAGTATCCTGCAGATTCCTGACAATATGTTTTAGATTTCTAATTTCCTCTTCTTTTCTTTGGTCTGACTGTATCCTTTCCTGTTATCTGTCTTCTAAGTCTGATATTCTCTCTTCTGCTTCACCCATTCTGTTTGTAAGGCTCTCTATTGTGTTTTTCATTTGATCTATTGAATTCTTCACTTCATTATGATTTCTCGTCACTATCACAGTTTCCTGTTGTACTAGTTGTTTCATTTCATTTTGATTCCTCCTTAATATTTCATTTTCACAAGAGAGATTTTCTATCTTGTCCATTAAGGATTTGTGTAGTTCCAGAATTTGTTTTTGAGAACTTCTTAATGTTCTTATCAATTTTTTGAGATCTGCTTCTTGCATTTCTTCTATGTCATCATCTTCATAATCTTGAATTGGGGTGTCTTTTTCATTTGGGGGCATCATGGTGACTTCCTTGTTTTTATTATCTCGGTTTTTGCGTTTGTTATTTGGCATATTGGAGATATTTGGTTTCTTCACTGTGGTGCTTTTTCTTGTTATACTATGACTCTAGATTAAGTGGACTGTCTGTTTTTGATGGAGCCTTAGAGGCTTGAAATGGGTGTGGCCTGAGAGCTCTGTTTGGTGTGCCAAAGGTGACTCTCCCAGGTTAGGCGTGGTAGATCTCTCTCTCTCTCTCTCTTTCTTTTTTTGATTCAAAAGGGAAGTAATTCCGCACAGCTGAACGAAGTTGGAGGTAGTTAGCAGGCAAATGATATACCCACAGGAGCCAGAGATTGGAAGCTCTTTCCCAAGGACCACACAGGGAATCTGTTCTGCCCTCAGGGTGGGCTCAGATTCTCCTTCAGTCTCCCACTGGGTTGCCAAAGTTATGGAATTGTAGCATCTCTGGAGAGTACTCACGTGAATTCCATGAGTTCTCTCCCCCACCGTCTCTTTTTTCACAGTCTCAGTTCAGTAGCCCCACAAATTTACTAGGTCCTAATCTCCTGTTAATTCTCCCCGCCCAGAGTCAGGTTTTTCTGCTAGGCTCAGGGCCAGTGCAGACCTGAGGTCGCTCTGCTTATGACGTATGTCCAAGATGGTGCCTGTTCTTTGTCTTGCTTGCCCTTGAGAGGTGAGCGGAGATAGAGGAACCCGTGTCCGTACCAGTCACCTTTTTTTTCTCTCTCTCTCTCTTCCAGTTAGCCTGGTGAACTTTCCCCCCCTGGGGGTCATTCCCTCTAGTCTCCTCTCTCTGCTTGCCTGCCGGTGTCTCAGGCTATTGAGGTTTGGCTCACCTCGCGTTCCAGCACTGGTGTGTTGAGTCTGCCGCTGGTGTCCTGAACTGTGGGCCCCCACGCTCTCCACGCAGGTCCACTGTGAATCACGCGTTCCAGAAGAGTTTCTTCTGCTGTTTCCTCCCCTACTCTTCCTTGAATCTGCAGTATCTCCACTTTTATTAAACCGTTTCTCCCCGGACTATCAATGTGCTCCCTTCCTACTCCGCCATCTTGCCAAGACCCAAGATACAAATTCTTTGGAAGATAAATCTCTTATGGTACAATTGCTAAGAAAAGGATTATACATATGAAATTTCATCAATTTATCATATTTTTTTCTATCAATGTGGTTTCACAAATATAGTAATAAAGGAAGAGCCTATAAACAAAAGAACACATATAATTTTTGTAATTTATGTTATATTGATAAAGAGGCAAACTTACTACACTGTCAGAATACAATGAAATGATTATCTATAGGGAAGTGTGAAGCAATGACTTTGGTAGAGAACACAAAGGGACTTTGAGGAAAGTGGTGCTGTTCCATCTCTTGAGTTGGGTTTCTTCCTTAGAATCACCCTTACAATAGGTTTGTTTTTAACACATTTGTTTAGTTTAATTTTATTTGAAAGAGAATGGTCTTTCACATATTGGGAAAAATAATGATACTGATTTTAATTCTCTTCTTTCTTAAAATTTCAGAACTCAATTGTTCACTGCTGATGAATAGTCCCATGATAGACTTGCTTACATTCTACACTCATTTATCAGTTTTAGTAGATTTTATTTAGATTCCTTAGAGGTTTCTAAGTAGGAAATAATGTCTCTAGAAAGAAAAACAGTTGTATTTCTTCTGATTAAACTCTATGTGTTTCATTTCTTTTTCTTACGTGACTGCATGTGCTGATTTTCCAGTACAATTCAAAATGGAGTGGTAGAGTGGACATCAGTTCATTTCATTGTTTTCGATTTTAAGTCAGCATTAAATATTATGTTAGCTATAGTTTGTGCTAATTATACTTTGCTTTTTGAAGTGTGTGTTGCTCCGAGGTTAGGCCACCATTTGGGATGCCCATGTGTCATATAATAGTACCTGGGTTTGTGTCTCACTTTTGCATCAACTCTAGTGGTCTGCTAGTATGAAACCTAGGAGACAGCAGGTGATGGCTCAAGTACTTGGATGTCTGCTACAGTCTGGGTTACCCAGAACACTCAATCTGCAAACATTTGAAGAATGAACCAGTAGATTAAGATTTCTCTCTCTCTCTCTGAGATAAATAATACATAATTTATATTGTTTTATTCCATGCCCTTTGTCAAGATACTTCTATCTCTAGTTTGCTAACATAATAGTTTCCTTTTTCAAGTTATTTATATTTTTAAAGATTTATTTATTTATTTGAAAGAGTTAGAGAGGAAAGGAGAGGCAGAGCAAGGTGGGGGAGGAGGGGGTGTCCTCCATCTGCTGGTTCATTCCACAGTTGGCCACAATGGCCAGAGCTGCGTTGATCTGAAGCCAGGAGCCAGGAGCTTCTTCTGGGTTTCCCATTCGCATGCAGGGGCCAGATATCTTTGGCCATCTTCTACTGCTTTTCCAGGCCACAGCAGAGAGCTGATCGGAAGTGGAGCAGCTGGGTCTTGAAGCAGCACCCATAAGGGATGCTGGCACTGCAGGATGCAGCCTTACCCACTTTGCGACTGAGCCAGCCCCTAAAGTTATTTTTTTAATCATGATGGATGTTGAATCTTTGTCAAGTATTTTAATCAACTGTTGAAATGTTCCTAAGGTTTTTACTCTCTAGTCTGCTCCATAGCAAATTACATTTGTCAGTTTTTAAAAACTGAATAACCTTTTCATTCCTGAAATAAATTCCACTTTGTCATGATATGTTATGAAGTTCATATATATTGGGTATCATTTAATAATAGCTCCCTAAAATTTTTGTATAAAATTCAGTAGAATTTTCCAAGTAAAATATATGAAGATACTTCAACGAGTTTTTGGGAAAAAAGAAATTAAAGGTTCATTTTTTGTGTAAATTTTTTTTAAATCAATGCATAATTTTTTATAAAATATGCATATTTAACACTACTTTCTCCTCAAGTTGTGAGGATAAAATTATATGAAATGAAAAAATACTTACTATGGTGTGAGAAATGAATATGCATGGTCATGAACTTTGTGAAGACCTCTGTATGCATGGAATTCAAATGTATTTTCTCCACTTATACTTATCTCTTAACTACCATTTCCACAAGTTTGTTCTTTAAAGATTTATTTATTGGTTTGAAAGTCAGTTACAAACAGAGAGAGACAGAGAAGAAAGAGAGAGAGAAATCTTTCATCCACTGATTCACTCCCCAGCTGGTGACAATGACAGGAGCTGAACCAGGCTGAATCTCCCATGTGGACTAAACTAGCATTCCAATGGATGTGGACATTCCAAGTGGTGGTTTAAATCATTGTATCACAACCTCCAACTAAAATTTCATCTTTAACCTATGGTTTATTAAGATCCAGACTGTATCATATACAAATGTTTTAGGAATTTGTATAAGTCTCTAGTTATTGATGTCCAATTTAATTCTGTCATAGATCAAGAATATATTATTATGTTTTATAGTTTTTGTTCTTTTACATTACTTAAGGTTTGCTGTATGTACTAGATCGTGGTCTACCTTCAGATGCACCTGAAAGGAATGTGTGTTTTGTTTAACCCATGTGGAGAGCTTTATAAATGTCAATTTCTTTAATTAAGTATAGATTTTATTCCATTTAAATAAGAATCAGATGAGAAAATTGAATATATTAGTAAATATACCATTCCTCTATGGGAGGTATGGGCATATACTGGAGGGCTGCAAGAGGTAACTTTTGAAGGTAACAAAATGTCATCTACTATAAATTCACTGTTGTTTACATGCGATGTATCCATTGTTAAAACTGATCAAATTTTATTCTTAAGATCTCTGTATTTCACTATTTTGAAAGAGCTTTTAAAAATAAAGAGCTAAAAGAAGCAAACAGAATTTTTTGTCAGACTTGCATACATTCAGCATATCTGTAGAAAGAATAGTACAGATTTTAATCTTTACATAGTTGCTAATTGTGTAAATCTTTGGTAAAGTGACTCTTCTAAATAAATGGCAATGTCACACACATCAGAGCTGAAAACAAAGGTATACTATTTTCCAGTTTGAAGCTGAAAAATCCTCTTCTCTGAAACAATTTGGTTACTTGAAAAAATATTAAAGCATTGTAATAATTTTCTATACCAGTATCATCAGCATTCCAATTGTCACTCTCAAATAAAAATAGATTCTGACTGTAGTTTTTACCATAAGAGATTGATTAATTTATTTTCTTTATGGTTTTACATCGTACTTTCTAATGGTATGATGATATGGTAAGACACAATAGTCAAAAGTATGTAGTGCTGCATATACTCTAGTCCTCAAGCCGTCATAAAAATTTTTTCATAAATGTTTATCTCATTTATTCCTAATATCATGTCCAAAATTAAAAATAAAATTGTATCTAATACTATTAAATTGTTTTGAAACTAACATTCATTGAGTTTGTGATATTTTATTCATACTATGATATTTATTAATTTCATCTACCTTTAACCTCATAATTGTAGGAGAAAGAACTGTTATTTCATATTATAGCACACAAAGTTGTTACTCAGGCAAATTTAACCTCTCAAGGCTTACACAGTAGGTAATTTGAGGGAATGCTTGTCAAAGCTAATTTGGTAAGATGACCTTCTCTGTGTTTCCATTACACTAACCTACTACTAAATATTTCTCTTTTTGTCTCTCTACCAGTACATATTAATAGTACTTTTAATATAAATACTACTTAATAATCAATGATGGTTTCTTAATAACCATTAAAGTCTCTTTTCTCAGCAATCATTGTCACTTTTATATAGCCCTTAAGGCACATTTACATATATCTGATTGTATATAGTTCATTAGTACATAAAGTCCTCATATGATTATTTGTCTCAGTTTTATACTACAAAAACTCATGATTTTATTGAGTGTGTAATTACTTGCAAAATTTATCTTAGGAACACTACAGACTCAGTGTTTCAGATTAAAATTGCTTTCATTCAGAGAAAATAGTCCTAGATCATATCATAATTATATTTAGAGTTTATCACAAAGCTACTTTCTAAAATACCCCAAATATCTTGTTAATAGTTTAAATATAATTAATATGAATCACAAGAATATGGAATTATTCATTATTCTCAAAGTCTGAAACCCACAACAGTCCTGGCTAAATTTACCTGAGCCTTTTCATTGTTATCATAAATAATTTGAACTGATTTTTTTCTGATATTAGTCTCAGTATTTTACTTATATTTATCCAATACATAGTATTTTATTATGAAAATTATATAATGAAAAGTCTTTTACTAACTAAATAATTAGAAATATGAATAAACTTAGGTTTTCATATCTTTAAAAATAGGTGAATTGATTTACTCTACCAAGATATGAACCGTACTGAAAACTAAATCAATTAATTATTTCAATGGCTGACATAAAGCTTGGTGCAATATTGTAAAGTTGGCTTAGCTACTATATTCAGTAATATAAATCTGTGAATTTTAGGAAGACCTATAAGTTTTATTCTCCATTGTGTCTAGTGAGCCAAATATACACTAGCCACAAAACACTTTTTTAAATTTGTGACTTATATTGTATTTCAGACACTGCTTCAGAAACCTACAGCCACGCTCATTTGCTCAGGGAACTTTCTTGTTTTTGGAGTGTTATTCATTAAGACATTTAAGTATTTCACCCACCAAGATTATATTTCATTTTATAAATTTGTTTTAAATTCACTTATAGTTATCTTTCGAATGTTTCCCCTATATTTGTTTTCAATGTTTATTTTATTTATTTGAAAGATAGTCCATAGACTTAGAAGGAAAGACAGACAGACACACAGACATACATACACGCGCACAGAGATAGGGAGAGAGAGAGAGAGAGAGAGAGAAGTGAGAGAAGTCTTCCATATGTTGGTTCATTACCCAAATGACAGCAATGACCAGGCATGGGCCAACAGAAGCCAGAAGCCAGGAACTCCATCTGGTTCTTCCAAGTGGGTGGCAGGGGTCCAAGTACTTGTGCCATCTCCCGCTGCACATAGATGGGAGCGCCATCAGAAGTGGAGCAGCCAGACTCAAACTGGCAATCATTTGGGATACTGGCATTGCAGGTCCTGACTTAACCCACTGCATCCCAATGCCAGGCCCAGTTACTCCTGTCTTTAGGCATAAAAAATAATTTACAACTTTGAAATACCTATATTCATGTGGATAGGTGGCTGGTGAAATATTTCTATAACACATTCAAAGAGAAGTCTTTATTTACAGGCATGATATAAATAGCTTATATTGCATATATTAGATAAAAATCATGGTATTTAATGATTTATGATGATTTTGCTTCTGAGAGTTGAAAGCATTCAATGTATAGGCAAAACTACTGACAAAAAAAGTAAGTTCCCCTGCTGCAAGCAAAAGAATTAATGATGCTATGCAAAAACAGTAAGTGTATGACATAGTCTAACATACATGGGGTGGCTCAAGGTTAAGTTTCATGTGACATACTTTATATGTTGGTACTTGAAATATTAGGCAGAAACCATTACTTGTGGGCCAGCATATGGCTGTGTATCTATGGCTCCTGATTCTAGCTTCCTAATAAGACAGATCTTTTTGGAGTCAGCAATGATGTCTATGGTAATTGATATCCTGCTACACACAGGAGAGACCTGAATTGAGTTTCCAGTTCCTGGCTTTGGCCTCACCCAGCCCAGGTCATTGAAGTAGATTGAAGGGTACTACAGTGGATGGGAGCTCTCTCTGTATATCCATCAATAACTTTGTCTCTCAAATAAATAAATAAGTAAAAAATGTTTAAACTTCTTAAAAAATTACTTGATAAGACAAAATTACTAAAAGTGCAACAGTAATAAAATTTCATGATGTCTTTGTCTTCCTTGTTTCTATAGTAAAACACTTTCTAGTACATTTTTATAGATTTAATTAAATATATTCATACAAAAACAGGAAATGCATCTTATGATTTTCTAACTAGTGTTAAGAGAATGTTAAGTAAGTATAATTTTTGGTAGCTATCCTTACAAATATACATTACCTCAATAAAGTGAAAATAAATCAATTTTATGAAATGTGGCCTAAAGTGGGTCTATTTGGTGTTTAATATAGGAATGTCTGCATAATTTTCAGGAATGATTCTTCTTTAAAACACCTTTCAATGACAGTTTATATTTTCATATGCAAATTGTAAGTCTTGATCTTGGTTTTTCAATCCATAATTTAAATGAAATAATTTTTGATATGTTAGATAACTTATGTGATGAAGATGTAAATCATACTTGTGTAAGCGCATAAAAGTAAATTTTCATAAATGTTCACTTAAATAAATCATGTATATCAGCCAATCGTGAAGTATACCAAGAAGCATATCTGGTAAGCATAGGACAAATAACTTCTATAAAAACTTGAAGTATTGTTTTTAAGATTTTACTTATTTATTTGAAAGGCAGAGTTAGAGAGCGAAGCACAGGCAGAGAGAGAGAGAGAGAGAGAGAGAGGTCTTCCATCCACCGGTTCACTCCCCAGATGGCCACAATGGCTAGAGCTGCACTGACTGAAGCCAGGAGCCAGGCGCTTCTTCCGGGTCTCCCATGCAGGTACAGGGACCCAAGGACTTGGGCCATCTTCTATTGCTTTCCTAGGCCATAGCAGAGAGCTGGATCAGAAGTGGAGCAGCCGGGACTTGAACTGGAGCCCATATGGGATGCTGGCACTTCAGGTGGCAGCTTTACCCACTATGCCACAGCGCCAGCCCCAATAACTTGAAGTACTGAGAAATCATACCTACCTCTCAGATTACAATAATCTGAAAATTTGAAGTTAAATTAGATCTAGCAATAGTAAAAAGATGATTTATATCCCTATGGTTAATATGGTGGTGGATGTTCCTGGAGTTATAAAAAATATGAAGGAAATGGCAATAAATGCCTTTATTCTATATAAAATGTGGAATTAAACAAAGTAATATCTTTCCTAATAATCTTGCAAAGCTAGTTTTCTTGAATTCAATCCAATTTTTATTGCAAATTTATTCTTCATTTAATTGGAAAGTTTCCTTACTTCTTACATAGGGATATAGTTTATTTCTGTACATTCCTGCACCTTTCCCACACATCTTCAGAATATAGATTATACTTAGGCCATTTATAAATAGTTAGACTTAATCAACAGAGTAAACATTCATATGGCAATTATTGCAAATTAACCGCTTTGATGTTAATCATTTCTATTTGTGTTTTTCAGACTTGATTTCTAATGTCTTTAAAAGGGGTAGCTTTATTAACCTCATAAAATGCCAATATTTTTGAGTCATCAACATGCCTTAAAAATAAAAAGGGATCACCTTGAGCTCCAAAAATGCAAATCAACTGGAAAAACACCAGCTGGCCTTAATCTTTCAACATTGCAGTTTAGTCTGCCTCATGTCAGCAGGCTAGCAGGTATTCTTTTTATGGAAACAGAAACTTAGCAGATGTAGCTGCTGTTTCTTTCTGTCAAAAGTGAATTTCTCCCTTCTCTATCTGTATCCAAACTCCCTCTCTCCCTCCCTCCCTCCCTCCCTCTCTCTCTCTCTCTCTTACACACACATACACAGACACACATATACATAGACACAATAGCTCACAATGACACTTTTGAAGAATAGCTAAATACTTAGTGAAAGTTACTAACTAGTATAGGGACTTTAGACTAAAGACCTACCTTCATTTTGTACTAAAAATCTTTGGAGTTCAAATTTACCATGTTTTTTTTTTTTTTTATCAGTAAATAGTCAGTAGCAAAACTATTACATACATATACATATATATAGCTATATATATATTTGTGTGCATACATATGTATATATACACACAGAGAAAAGTAACTAATGATTAAATACTTTCTTTCAGGGACATGGATGCCGGGAAATAGTCATGCAAGTTAACCTGAGGTTATGCTCCACTTTAAAAATATTCTACTGCAGTTGGCTCTGGCAAAGCCTCACATTGTTCTCATTTACTCTCTCTATCCATTCTTCGGTGACCTTATTTTTAAAGCACCTAATAAGTCACTGTCTTCCTTTCTGTGACTGTGTCCCAAAAAAGATGAAGAGATAATGTATGCAACCCAAAATAACCATTTCTTATAATAAGTAAAGGTTAAAATCATTTATATGGTGACTCATAGAGACATCTAGTGCTGCAAATGTATCAGGAATTGATGGTGTCCACATACAGTTGAGGCAGATTAAATGGAAGTGATGTGCTCACACTTATATTTGGGAAATAATCCCACCCTCTATTTTTTCCCATAAAATGGGACACTGTATGAAACTAAACACTGCAAAAACATGAAATATAGCCTGTCTTCCTGAGTAACTACTTCTATTTTCTATCTATCCAGTTATCTGCCTTTTCTTGGTTTATGCCTTACTTTATATCACCAGAGGTCATAAACCGTATAATAAATCAGATTGCTACCCAGCAATTCTTCCCCTCCACTACTAATCTACAGTTTCCCCTTTTTCTGTGTAATAACTCACATGAATTATTTTGACTGTTAGTTTGTGAAATTTTTCTTCATAAAAGACCTGTGATTGATAGTTTCTTTTTGGTAACACAGATATTTTACTAACTAAATGATCTATACCAGGTATAAGAGGACATGAAAATATCAATTTATATATTTAAACCCCGTTATGTGTTAGGCATGGTTTTGAGCCCAGTTGAACCTACTGGAAATGCAAGCTAGCTGTTAAGGAGTTTAAATTTTGCCACACATAATTTCTATTATTGTGTCAATATAAAAAAGGAAGATATGTTCACAGTCTTTAAACACAAGGGAAAAAGGAAACAGTGATATCTGAGTCACTGTTTGTATTCTACATTTCTTAATTTTCTGTTGTAGTTTTATTTAAAAAGATACATAGTAGATAATATATTACTATAACATAAAAATATGGAAATACACCACAAAAACATGGCAAAGTGTGAAAACTAGATGCCATTTTTAAATATATTGCAATGCTGTTATATTATTTTTCTTGTAAACTTTAATTGTGAAATATGCCAAACAGGACAATTTTTTTCAAAACAGAGAAATTCGCAATACTTCCATGACTAATGTGGATCAACACTTTATCATATTTTGGATATATATATATATATATAAACTATTTATTTTATTTATTTGAAAGAGTTACAGAAAAGGAAGAGACAGAGACAGAGGTCTTCTAGCAGCTGGTTCACTCCCCCAAATGACTACAATGGTTGGAGCTGAGCAAACCCGAAACCAGGAGCCAGGAGTTTCTTCTGGGTCTCCCACGTGGGTACAGGAGCCCAAGGATGTGGGCCATCCTTCTCTGCTTTCCCAGGCACATAAAATGAGAGTTGGATTAGAAGCGGCCGGCGCCGTGGCTCACTAGGCTAATCCTCTGCCTACAGCGCCAGCACACCGGGTTCTAATCCTGGTCAGGGCGCCGGATTCTGTCCGGTTGCCCCTCTTCCAGTCCAGCTCTCTGCTGTGGCCCGGGAAGGCAGTGGAGGATGGCCCGAGTGATTGGGCCCTGCACCCCATGGGAGACCAGGAGAGGAACCTGGCTCCTGGCTTCGGATCAGCGCAGTGCACCGGCTGCAGCGGGCCAGCCACAGCGGCCATTAGAGGGTGAACCAACGGAAAAGGAAGACCTTTCTCTCTGTCTCTCTCTCTCACTTTCCACTCTGCCTGTGGGGGGAAAAAAAAAGTGGAGCAGCTGGGACTGAAACCGGCACCCATATGGGATGCTGGTGCTGCAGGCTGGTGTTTTAACCCACTGTGCCACAGCATCAGCCCCTGGATATATTCTTTATGAGCTAAAATATATATGTCACAGTAATTGGTTGACTCTTTTCTTAAATTTTATTCATAGATTTAACTTCTCACTTGAAGGAACTGTTAACTTCCATTAATTAAAAAACAATCCTGTGAGTATGTATTCAGTTATACTTAAATATTTTTGCATAATTAATGTACAATTTCAAGATAACGATGATCTGTATCTATTTTCAGATCAGTTTTCACTCAGAATTCTTATATTTATTTATCTTTACATGTGGCTCTTCAGATATAAGTAATTCTAAGTGTTTATTATTATTATTTCAGGATGTGAATGTACTGCAATTTAGTTATTTATTTACTGTGAATCAATATTTTGTTTATCCCCTCTTTGATTACAATCAACACTGAAAGGAATACCTGTGTTTGTCTTCTTGCCTACATGTGCAGATTCTAGGATACATGTGTGGTGGTGAACTCTGTATCATAAACTCTGTCTGTGCCAAATGACATTCCTGACAGAAAATGTGGATAAATTTTGCCCAAACCCTCAACTCTTTACAATGTACAATACTATAGACCTTAATTTTGCTAAAATAACTGGTATGGAGCTGTGTCTCTTGCTTTTATTGCATTTCTCTGATTTCTAGCTACTTCAGAAAACTTTTCATGTTTACTAGACATCAAATAATGTTTTCCATAAATTATCTTCATAGCATTTCCATGGTTTTCTGTGGAATACATATGGTACTTTTTTGTCTAACAGAAGTTACTTAATGTTAAAAATATGTGCTTCAATTTTAAGGGATGCATAAAACGTGTTTCCCTCTGTGTATCATTTTGTATATTAGCATAAAATTGTTCTTTACATTTTTGTATCATCAAATACATCAATCTGTCCCTTTGTAGGATGATAATCTGAGACTTGAGTCAGTGTTTTTTTTTTTTCTATCTTGGCAATGTGTATATATATATATATTGCCAATTCATTTTTCTCTAATTTCTTTTTTCTTTTAGATATTTATTCTTTATGTATTTTATTCATCTATATGACAAGTAGTACAAATTTAAATTTTTGTCTTTCAATAATAATAGTACATATCCCAGTGATGCATGTTGATGGGTCATTTTCCTGTACTTTTCCAAAACACAACTGGATTAAATATACATCTTTTTTTTCATTTCTCTGCTATTTGGTCCATTAATATATGTGTATTTACTGTTACTAGCTCTTTGAATATTTAGAAAGAGGGGTATCCTTGATGCTAATTGTATCCCTGTGAATTCCAAAGTTTGCTTTCTATCTCCTTGAACAACATAAATTAAAAAAAAAAAACAACAAATTTATAGCACTTATAAATATACACAAGCATTTAGGCATTCATTTAATACTTTCTATGATTACTTTCCAAATTGATTATCTTTTTTTTTAAAGATTTTATTTATTTAATTGAGAGGCAAAATTACAGACAGAGAGAGGGAGAGACAGAAAGATCTTCCATCCGCTGGTTCACTCCCCAGATGGCAGCAATGGCAGGAATTGGGCTGATCTGAAGCCAGTAGCCAGGAGCTTTTTCGGGTCTCCCATGTGAGTGCTTGGGCCAAAGCACTTGGGCTATCTTCTGCTGCTTTCCCAGGCCGTGAACAGAGAGCTGGATCAGAAGAGAAGCAGCCAGGACACGACCCAGTGCCCATATGGGATGCTGGCACTGTAGGTGAGGCTTAGCCCACTATGCCACAGTGCAGGCCCCTTGATTAGCTTTTATTTCTAAAATTTTATTTATTTATTTCAAAGTCAGAGTTAAACAAACAGAGAAGAGGCAGAGAGAGAGAGAGAGAGAGGTCTTCCATCCACTGGTTCACTCCCCAGTTGGCTGCAATGGCTGGAGCTGCGCTGATCCAAAGCCAGGAGCCAGGAGCATCCTCCTTACAAGGCCATAGCAGAGAGCTTGATGGGAAGTAGAACAGCCAGGACTCAAACCAGCACCCATATTGGATGCTGGCACAGCAGATGGCAGCTTTATCCACAACTCCACAGTGTCTGTCCCATCCCTTGATTAGCTTCTACAAAATAATACTTCAATGCCTTTATATACTATTCAAAGTATATAAAAATTTTATTTAACTATTATTGAGAATGTATGAATTATTTGTTTTATACTACAAAATTTGTTGAATTTTGTATATATACATATAATGTTTGTACCTAATTTATATATAATTTTATATACTTTATACATATATTTAAAATGAGGCTAACTTTATTAATCATGTATTATGTAAGTACATTTGGTCACTGATAAACAACATATAATATAGTGATCCAATAATATTTTAATGAAGCTGAAAAATTTCTATCACTTAATGATGTTGTGGATATTATAATATTGTAGCAAATGCATCACTCACACATTTGCTAAGATACTGATATAAACAATCTACTGTTCTGCCAGTCATACAAAATTGGAGCACATGCAGTTATATATAGTACATAACTAGATAATGATAACAAAGGACAATGTTGTTGGTTTATGCATTTACTACACTGTACTTTATGTGTCATTTTGGAGTGTATTCCTTATACTTATATTAAAAATGTTAACTGTAGAACATATGCGTCTTATGCCTGCAGCAGCTTACTACGTATCATGTTTATGCATCTCTTTATTGTATCAAGAAACCACCACAAATGATTGACTTTTACTATTTTGATTTGTGTGAATTCACTTTGTTGTTCACACAATGCAATACATTCTATGACATTCACACAATTTCAAAATTGCCTAATATGCATTTCTCAGAATTTATTCCATCATTAAGCAATGCATGACTGCATATATACGTATATATAAAACTCTCTATATTCATCTAATATAGAATCTCCAGAGGGAAATGTTGACAATTGATACAGATATTTATATATAGATATAGATATAAATATATTAAACAATTGCTTCCTGAAATATATTTTGTATTTATAAGTTTATACACCTAGGATGTCAGTGCTAAATACATGTCTGCTACAGTGAATATTAACATTAAAATATTGGCAAAAGGTTGGATTGCGTCTCATGATTCATGTCTAACAAGAACAAAGTGAATATTTTATGTCTGTGCTGTCCCTGCAATGCTTTGTTTATGCTTAGGTAAAACCAATAGAAGTAGAAAAACATAGACATTTTTTCTTTTCTCTCTCTTTTTTTTTTAGTTTGACAGATAGAGTTGCACAGTGAGAGAGAGAGACAGAAAGAAAGGTCTTCCTTCCGTTGATTCACCCCTCAAATGGCCGCTACGGCCAGCGCTGCGCCATCCGAAGCCAGGAGCCAGGTGCCTCTCCCTGGTTTCCCATGAGGGTGCAGGAGCCCAAGCACTTGGGCCATCCTCCACTGCCTTCCCCGGCCAAAGCAGAGAACTGGACTGTAAGAGGAGCAACCGGGACTAGAATCCGGTGCACATATGGGATGCCAGCACCACAGGTGGAGAATTAATCAAGGAGCCACGGCGCTGGCCTGTCATTTTATAAGCAATTGTTTGTATATTCCCTCTATCTCCTTATAAGTAATTTTTAAAAATACTATTACTTTAAAACCCTGTAAGTGGACACTTTGTGCATCCATTAAGTCATATGTGGGACTCACATTGCATATCACAGTGCCTGGGCTTAAGTTCTGGCTCTACTTTTTTATTATTTTTTAAGATTTATTTATTTATTTGAAAGGCAGTGTTACAGAGGCAGAGGCAGAGGCAGAGAGATACAGAGAGGTCTTCTGTACGCTGGTTCACTCCACAGATGACCACAATGGCCAGAGGTTAAAACTGTACCAATCTGAAGCCAAGAGCCAGGAACTTCTTCTGGGTCTTCCATGGGGGTGCAGGGGCCCAAGGACTTGGGCTGTCTCCTACTGCTTTCTCAGGCCAAAGCAGAGAGCTGACTCAGAAGTGGAGCAGCCAGTATACAAACTTGTACCCTTGTAGGATGCTGGCACTGCAGACAGCAGCTTTACCTGCTATGCTATAGCACCAGCCCTGTGGCTCTGTTTTTGATTCTGGCTTCCTGCTAATTTGCACCCTTGGAGGCAATAAATGATGACTCAAGTACTCGGGTCCATGCCACACTTCTTTGAAACCCAGATTGAGTTCTGAGCTCTTGACTTCGGCCTGGCCTAAACTTGACCATTGCCTGCATTTGGGGAGTAAAGCAGTGGATGAAAAATCTCTACCCATCTTTCTCTTCCTGCCTTTAAAATAAAATTAAAATGAGTAAATTTTTAAAATCGTTTTTAAAAATATGTCCTGGATGTGTATTTTGGTATGTGATAGGAACATAGATACATAGATGAATATACGAAAATAATGTATATATTCAAATCTGATTAAGTTATGCCAATATGATCCTATAATTTATTTTTCTTTATATTTTGCTTCTCTCCTTTAACTCCTCTAAATTCTTTGAAATAATTTTCAGGTTTGCTGAGTATTTACCTATTAATGCAATACAATGTAATTTTCCCTTTCAATTGGCAATACTCTAAATAATAATGTAAAAATTATATTGCATTCAATAATTTGGGGGCATGTCTTTCACATGTATGTGTGTGTATGTGTGTGTGTATACACATATCTATGTATGCCTAAGGCAGCACTGAAAAAAAAAATTATCATTTTTGTAGTGGCCCATGATAGTTCTGTTGAATGGAAAAAGAAAAGTTTTTTTTTTTTTTAATTTGTCAAATTTAGTGACAATTTTCATCTCTCGGCTTCAGGATAATTTGACACTCTTTACTACTTTATGAAACTCTCCCATTTCTCAGAATTGGTAAAAGCATTCCATTTTGATTCTTCTACTCTGAGAGACTACAGCTTACCATCCTGGTGCATTTTCCTTTCAATATCCACAAATGGGGACTGTTGTGCTGTAGAGTGTTGGGTTAAGCCACATCTTGACACACCAGTATCCTGTATCAGAGTGTTGATTTGAGTCTTTGCTGCTCTATTTCAGATCCACTTTCATGCTAATGTAGCTGGAAAGGCAGTGAAGGATGGCCAAAGTATTTGATCCCTGGCCCCTACATGGGAGACACGGATGGAGTTCACGGCTCATGACTTTGGGCTAGTGCAGTCCTGGCTTTCATGGCCATTTGGGCAGAGAATCCACTGACAGAAAGATCTCTCTATGTATCTATCTCTCCATCTCTCTGTCAAAATATTCATTACTTTTCAAAATATTCATTAATGGATTCATTACTTTTCAAAATATTCATTAATGGATTTGCATGATTTTGTTGTCATTTGTCTTTTGTTCACATTTAAAGATTTTGTCGACTTAAACTAGTATCCGTATGCCTATGATTCTCAACTATGCAGTGTCCTTTCCCTCCCTTCTTCCCAGTAAAACTCCCTGGAAGAAACACTTACTCTTTTCTGCTTACAATACTCTGGTAGTTAATTGTGTATTGTAAATATTATTCTGTTTAGTTCTTTCTTACTGGCATCAGCATTATATGCAATCTCTTTGTTTTCCAAATTAGACTCTTCTCAGTAAATATTGTTATCTCTCCCAAAGTAATTTTAGATCCTCCTTATTTTTACTTGCAATTAAAACATATGCTTAGATTTGTATGCACACATGGTGGTGATTATGCCTCTACATAAAATGAGAATATGTGTGCCTTTTTCCTTATCTACAATTTTCTCTTCTAACTCCCTACATCTAACATATATGGTATTACTATTATATTATAAAATTTTGATAATCTTTTCCTTTGTCCATTAAATACTACAAAATACGCTTTTTCCAAAAATATGTCATATACCCTCATAGAGCTCCATGAGAAAGTTAAATTTTTGACGTATCTTCAAAAGCTATATAGTATCACTTCTGCTATATTATATTCATAAATCATGGTTGATTAAGCCTGTCTCACACCCAAAGGAAGAGAAAATATTCACCACTTTTTGAAGGAGTATCAAAGAATAGAGACATGTCTTTAAACTACTGAAATCTCCTCGATAAATTAGGAGTTTTCTTCTATTATAATATTTAATTCATATCATAGAAATAAATCTTATCTTTTCTAATTTCATTTCTTCATTTCCTTTGTGATTAGACTAATATGCAAGGAAGAATGATCCACTGCTCTTGGGCAACATGTTCCTCCCTCAAATCTCATTTTATGTATCTTCCAAGATTGGTCCTCCTAGACTCCTAATGAACCAGCAGAGCCTTTTGACCATGTCGGTGGACGTATATGTGTCCTCACTGTAAATTATCTTCTATCCACAGGAAGTAAAAAATTCAACGGTGCTGCCTGTGGTTTTAATCACAGGGGAGCTGTTCCATCCACTACTGTCTTTTAGTGTCACTACCGAATGTGTCTCTAATGTAGCAATAGCTCATATTAAGCTTGCAAGTACAAGCGAAGATGACATATTCATGACACATTCCCTGTCAGTTTGTCAGGGGAAACAACAAAGACAACTTGTGTGTGACTTGATGTAGGGACGTTAATGTAACCATGATGTTGTCTTTTAGTATGTGTTCATGGTTAGTATAGCTTTCTTGTACCTTCAAGGTGTGCTTAGTCCCAGTGCTGAAAGGGACAGCTCTGTTTAAGGTGCGATTCTGAATGAATCCACTTTATTTATTTGATTGACCTGGTAGTACCTAGCTTATGATGTCCCTTGATTAGATGCTTAGTGTTTAATGTGGACTCTTTACAAACTAAAAGTTTCTAATGTAAATGGTGTAAAGTTTCCTTGCTGCAGGGAGTATGGCTTGTGTAGCATATTCCACTGACACTTTCTTTATGAAGCTTGCCAAATATCCCATCCAGTCTCTTTCTCTCCCATAAAACCTCTAGTAACTTGGAAACTGTTGAATCTTATTCCCTAAGTATTAGAGTTTCTTTTAGGACTACATTGTCATGGATTTCAAAACTTTTGGTGTCAAAATATATTTATCTTTTAATTCTGTTTTCCATGAAATTTTTGAAGTTTCCTCATATTTTAATCCATATTGAAAAGTATAATATGTATATGTACAGTTTCTTCATACTAGTAGACTATATTTCTAGAGGAATTTTAGGTTTACAGAAACATTTAGCAGAAAGTGCAGAGAATTTTCTTATTGATGAATGGAAAGTAGATTAGTGATTGACAGGCATTTTACATAAGGAGGAGTGGGGAGGGATTGCTATTGTGAGTGGGTTTTTTTTTTTTTTTTGAGGTTATGTAAGTATTTTAAAAAGTAGATAGTTCTGGGGCAAGTGCTATGACACAGCGAGTTAAGCCTTGGCCTGCAATGCCAGAATCCCATTTGGGTTCCAGTTTGAGTCCCGGCTGCTCCGCTTCTGATCCAGCACCCTGTAAAATGTGCCTTGGAAAGCAGTGGAAGATGGTCCAAGGCTCTGGGTCCCTACACCAATGTGGGAGACTTAGGTGGAGTTCTAGTCTCTTGGTTTTGACTTGGCCTGTCCCTGGCTGTTATGGCCATTTGGGAAGTGAACCAGCAGATGCAAAATCTCTCTGTCTCTCAATCTCTCTCTCTAACTCTACCTTTCAAATAAATAAATAAATCATTTTTAATAAAAAGTAGATGGTTCTGAAACTCTATAAATTTACCAAAAACCAATGAATTGTATACTTTAGGTGGGTGAATTTTAGTTATGTGAATTGTATCTTAGTAAAGCTATAACTAAATACCAAAAGCAGAAAGAAAATACCCTTTAACTTTACAGCAATAAATAAATACTGTCAATGTCTAACTCACTTCAATATAGGTATCTCTGTGAGTAAATATTATTTAATTTACACAAATTATCTCATACTACCCATAGTTTTTGTAAATTTTTCATATCACTCAAGAATAATGATAGATACTTGTCATCTGAATTAATTTAATTCTAGATTATCTTTTTCAATATCTAAATAATATTTTTATTTTTGATGGTACTTGACTAATATTTAAATGTTGGTTTTCTCTTTTCACAATTATAAATTTCACAATTTTAGCTACATCATTTTGGAATCTAAGGATAGTTAGGGAAGCACAATTACCAACCTCAAGAGATAAAAGTACTTAACACTTTGATACAAAATCTATAAATGACAAGCTAAAGGATTATATTAATGTATGCCTCAGTCAATAATGTCATTATTATATGCCCTACAAAAATAATTGAGCCTCATAATTATTTTTAACTTTGTAAATCTGAATATCTACAACTGTATATCATTAATATGCTTTTGATAATGAGTGCACAGTAACACATATATACATAAAAAGTGAAATCTTGTTTATATTTCATATAATTTAATTTGTATGTTATTACATTTGTCTTAAGGTTAGAATGATGCCAACATAATTAGTTTACATTCCTGTTTCTAGAGCTTCTAACAAAAAAATTAGTGAAAGTACATTGTACTGAATAATGTTCAAGATGTTCAAACATATGTTAAGATCATATACACACAATTAAATAGATTTATAATCATATTATGAATCTATTAGTGGCTTTCTTTGGACATTAGCATTAACTTTTAACCAAATAATGTTTTTTTATACACATAGACAACACATTTAATTACTTCAAATGTTAAATGGAACATATAAATTCCTTTACTTAACTTTCTAATGCATAATTTATATCAGTTGACATAATTAAGTAGTAATCTGTGAATAGTATAACAAAGTTGACTCATCGTTTAACATTTGTATGCAAATATACAAAATAGTTTTCTATGGCTTAAATTAGAATTACATATGTCTTACTCAATGGCTATATATTCAAAATTTATGCTTAAAACATTGTTTTCATCTGTGTGGATTATAAGTAAATGTGTGGGATGTGCAATAGTTTCCTTTCTATGTTACAGAAGAGATTCTGTACTAAAAAAAATTAAAACTTTCTATTTGTACAAATAAGTATGAAATTTTCTAAAGTTAAAAAACTGGAAAATAATTCATTGACCTTGTATTCTTTCAGCCACCTGATTCTCTTTTTTAAAAATTTTCTGGTCTTATTCCTTTTATGCAAGTCTACCATGATTTTTCCATGCATTCTAGTTGTTTTTAAATTATTTATTTTTTGAGAAACAGTGTGACAGGCACACAGTGAGCTCCCATCTGCCGGTTCAATCCTCAAATGCCCAGAATAGTCAACACGGGGCCTAGGTGAAGCCTGGAGCCAGGCGCTTAATACTCAGTGAATGTCAAGTCTCCTATGTGGGTTGCAGAAATCCAATTACTTCAGCCATCCCTGTTGTTCCCAAAGGTTGGGTTCATGTTAGCCGGAAGCTGAAATCAGGAGCTGAAGGCAGAAATCAAACCCAGGCACTCTGATGTGGGAAACGTGTCTGTCAATCAGCATCTTTACTGCTAAATACCTGCTCCACGTTCTAATTTTTGACTATGTGCACCAATTTTCTTTCTACAGTCAACCACCGAATACAAACTATTACTTCCTCTGTATCTGTTCAACCATAAAATATCAAGTTTCCATAATTAGTTTTTTTCTTCCTCAAAATTTTTTTTTGCAGAATATGCTGTTGCACGTATTAGTTTTAATTTAAATATATATTTTTTATTTAGTAAAATTTTGTGTAAATATTTTGCAAATATTTATACTCATATTCAAGTATATTCATGTACATTTATTCATTTTTCCTATGAGAAAATAAGCTTTCATCTTATCAAATTGTCAAAAGGGTCAAAGATGACCCAAAACAGGCCCACGTTCTTATATCTAAAATGTAAAGAGCTTAGGTGCTATCATTTCCATAATAATGCTAGGTTAAATCTATGAAAATCAATGACTTTTTCTGGAGTCACCAGAGAAATGAAGTGGTAGGGCAAATTGCAAGAAAATGCAGTTTTAGCTAAGAACTATTTATCTGGAGCAGAAGGACAGGGGCTGTGAACTAGTAGGAACACTTATGAAAAGGTAACTTTGATGAATTGCTGGAGGCTGAGTTTGGGTTAGTGTGAGAGAAACATCCCAGAGGCTACTGTCTTAGTGGGCTGTCCAAATACTTTCATAGGCTTTCTTTCTATCAGCTCTACCAGATTCTTGCAATTATGAACTGAGAAAAAAAATAACCCTTGTGGCTCCTGCATATGGAGGGGAAGAGTAATGATAGCGATATATGCCCAGAACCTTCTCTGTATAAAAGACTTACATCCCAGGGAAAATGACTTTCCCAGAGCTAAATTCTGATCTTGTATCCCAGCTGGGGAAAAGAAATTCCCTCCAGTCCTTTTCTCCTTTTTATTTGTCTTACATAAGGCAGGTTTTTTATGGTGCAGTCAGCAGGGGTTAAACCTTCAAGAAAACATATTGGGGTCTGAGTAACCAGGAAAAGGAGTAGATGTTTAGAGAAAACTGTGACCACTTGTGAATGTCGCAGCCCTTATACACAGCTCACTTATAAATTGAGATTATTCAAAATATAAAATGCTCAATCTCCGTCACCATTCCTATCATACAACTGGTCTCTAATTATAATCGATTTATAGAGTACAGATGAGCTACAGGACACTAATTCGCTCTGATGGAGAGTCTTCAGGAACACCCAAATGCTAGAGTAGAGAGAAACCAAAAGGTACACTAAAGAAATTGGAACAAACAATATATAACAAACAATAAGATAGTCTGAATCTTAGCCAGAGTAACATCAGTCATCACATAAAGGTTCTATTTAACTCAGTTTCTACAACGCAATACAATATATCTAGCCTTTAGCAAATAAAATTGCAAGACATGTCAGAGGGTTAAAAAAAAAAAAAACACAATCTAAAGAGTCAAAGCAATCTTGAAATCAGACTCAAACATGACACAAATGCCAGAATGACCAGACGATATATGCTACTATAGTTTTAATGATCTGTGACTATTTTAAAGTTTACTGTATATGCATTAAATTGACATCTTTTCATTTGATTATGGTTTATAGCCTTTAACTGTATTCCTCCTGGTCTATGGTCTTCTTATTTTTATTTATTTAGCTATTCACTGGAGAATAAACATTTGACTATAATGTAAATTAAAATGTTATCTCAAAAGCTAAAAAGGGAAAAAAGGACAAGAAAAATAAAATAACTATGATTAATGTGTCAAGATTTATAAATGAAAAAGCCGATAGCAAACAAGAATAGGTGGATAAGATAAGCAGCAATATGAAATCATATGCAAAAATAATCAAATGCTAGAAATAAGAATCACGTGAATAGAAATTAAAAATATATTTGATGATTTCATCATTTATTTTTCAACACAGCTAAAAAATGCACAAACTTGAAGATAGGTCAATAAAAGTTTACTGTGCTGAAATGTAAAAAAGTAAAAATAATGAAAAATAACACAATGCAATATTCAAAAAAGGAATGGGACAATATTTAAAGATCTAACATATGTATTTGAAACACCACAAGAGAAGAAAGATTAAATGCAAGAAAGAAATATTTGAGGTAATAAGGGCTGAAAGCATTCCATAATAAATGGCAGATATCAACTCACAGCTCAGAAAATTTAAAGGACACCAAGTAGGATAACTGTTCAAATACCCACTCACAAACATATAACTGTGAGAATACAATATTTAAAACTACTGAAAGCCAGAGTCAAAGATAAAATCTTGAAAAGATAACCACATCCCTAAACTTAATATTGAGGAGCATGTTTCACATCACCAAATGTATTTTTGTTAATTTCTATATAAACATGATAGATACAGATTATCAATGAGTTTCTGTGAATGTAAATGCCAAATAATATCCTCACACAGATATCCATATAATTTCACCCAAAATAAATTTTGAGAGTAACCATTTTAATATACATATATTATTGAAGAGAAATAATACATTAGAATAGAGGATACTATTTTCTCTTGTTTATTAAATTAAATCTTTTGTATAGATACCATAGTTATTTTAAATTTACATATATATTATTGAATCTGGGACAATTAGTATATGGTTATGGATGTTTAGTTTTGAAAGAAAAAGTTATTCATAATTTCAGCTATTTATCATCTACCAGTTTGATCAAAAAACTAAAAAGTTAATGAATTACAAATATCCTCAGGAATATTCATCTATTCTTATTAATCATCTCAGCAATTCCTTGTAATACATATATACAGATCAAAATTTGCAAATGCTTGATGATATGATATTAAGGAAGTTAATATCTGAATTTATTGTTTTGAACTCACCATTTCCCAATTTTTTCATTTGAGATAATTAAATTTCAAGCCTGCTATCTTCTTCATTCTCCAAGACATTCAATAATTTTATAGATGAAATCTCTGCAACTAAAATGAAACTTAGAGCCAAGTTTATAATCTTCTTCTTCCTTTCTTCTTTTAAATTAAAATACTAGTCCCCTTGTATAGATGGCATTCTTGTTTCTAATCTTTCATCACAAACACAGACCTTTTGTCTAACCTTTCTTTACCTCATCCTTATAAATTCCATTATGTTTTTATTTAATATATAGACCAATTGTGGTCCAAGGATTCTTTTAGTTCTGGAAGTTACTTTTATTTGATATATACTTAAAACAGTAGCAATAACATGGGAAATATATATCCTTATCTTCCTGATTTTGTTTTCTTTATTTCAAACTGTTACACTAACATTTTCCTTTTCTTGGATACAGGGAAAAATAAAATACTATCTAGGAATGTGACAAATATATTTCCCCAAAATAAATAAGATCTTTTCCACCTTCAATAAACAATATGAGCAAAAGCACAATCACCTGGGAACAAAAATTATCCTCATTCTCATAAAGCAAGACAGATAAACCAATATAATATTATAAGTGTACATCAACTTCCAATAAACAAAATCTCTTATTATATAACACAACATGTTACAATTTCAATGAAACATGTTAAATTATAGTAATTAAAATACTCCAGAAAGTCGTACAGGCTTTGCAGACAATTTAGTGATTAAGAATATGCAGTTGACATACAGCTCTTCATGTACAGAGTGTGATTTTCATTTCTAGTCATGATTGAGAATAATACTTCAATAAATGATACTGGTACAATTGACTAGAATTTTGTTGCTCTGTTAAATATATTGGGTTACTTATCTTGTCCTTACCAAAAACAAATCAAAAGTGTCAATTAAGTAATAGAAAACAGGGGCCAGCACCGTGGTGCAGTAGGTTAATCCTCTGCCTGCAGCACTGGCATCCCATATGGGCGCTGGTTCTAGTCTCGGCTGCTCCACTTCTGATCCAGCTCTCTGCTGTGGCCTGGGAAAGCAGTAGAGGATGGCCCAAGTGCTTGGGTCTCTGCACCTGTGCAGGAGACCGAGAAGAAGCACCTGGCTCCTTGCTTCGAATCAGCCATTTGGAGAGTGAACCATTTGGAAGGAAGACCTTTCTCTCTGTCTCTCCCTCTCACTGTCTGTAACTCTACCTCTCAAATAAAATAAATAAAATCTTTAAAAAAAAAGTAATAGAAAGCATTAAATATAAAATGTGGGTTATATCTTTATAATTTTGGCCTAAATATATATCAATATATACAGAGTGTTTTTAGGAAGCTTATAGCAAATATACATTATGAAAAAAAACTATTTGAAAGGCAGAGAGGGAGTTAAAGAGAGAGACAGAAAAAGGAGGTAGAGAGACAGAAGTACCCCATCCACTGGTTCCCTCCCCAAACCCTTAAAACAGCCACATCTAAATCAGGCCAAAGCCAAGAGCCATGAGCTCAATCTAGGTCTCCCACAAAATTGATAAGTACCTAGCTACACCAACCATCACCTGCTGCCTTGCAGGGTACACATTATCAAGAAGCTGGAATTTGTAAACAAGGGATGCAGACATCTCAAGGCATGTCTTACCCACTATGCCAAACATCCACCCACCATAAATGTTATGATGTCCCCATTGAAAAGTATACATGCCAGAAAAAATATGGTAAAAAAAATGGTAATAGTTACTGTACACAGTTTAAAATATTTGAATGTTTTATTTCAGAATTACACCAAAAGACCACCAGGCCCAAAATGAAATTGAGAAAGCATTAACTACTATTCATATTATCTATGTAGGTAGAGTAAAACGAGCACTCCATGAACTCTTTTCTGATGACTAAACTGTATGTCTCTTTGACAAAGCACTTTAAAATATAATATCAATACTTAAATATAAATGCCTTGATTTGAGTGTTCTACTTCTGAAAATAGCTCTTATATATAATTGAAGAAAACTGAAAAATGTTTGTGAACATTCATTCATAATAACATTGAATACAATATTGCTAAACCCTGAGTATTAGTATGTTAATATGTGAATATTTATTTAAATAATGATAATTACCTACAATGGAGTGATATATAAACACTGGAAATGATGTATATATTTTATTTTTAAAGATTGATTTATTTATTTGAAAGTCGGGCTTACACAGAGAAAGGAGAGGCAGAGAGAGAGAGAGGTTTTCCATCCACAGGTTCACTCCCCAACTGGCTGCAATGGCTGGAGCTGAGCTGATCTGAAGCCAGGAGCCAGGAGCTCCTTCCAGGTCTCCCACGTGGGTGCAGGGGCCCAAGTACTTGGGCCATCTTCTACTGCTTTCCCAGGCCATAGGAGAGAGCTGGATCAAAAGTGGAGCATCTGGGTCTCGAAATGGTGCCCATATGGGATGCCTGTGCTTTAGGACAGGATGTTAATCTGCTGCACCACAGCTCCAGCCCCGATGTATATTTCTTAAAAGGTATGAAAAGAAAGCCATAATAATTTACCAAATTAAAAAAAAAGCAATTTTAGAGGTGGACACTAGCACAGAAGTTAAGATACCAAATGGGATGCCACATTCCATATTGGACAGTCTGATTTGAATCTGGGGTCTGCTTCCAATCCAGCTTCCTGCAATTGTGCACACTGAGAGGCAGAAGATGATGGCTTAAGTACCTGGGTTTCCTGCCACCAAAATGGGAGACCCAGATTCCTGCTTTTGGCCTGGACCATTCCAGATTATGAGGGGCATTTGGGGAGTTTACCAGCAGGTGTAAGATTTCTCTGTCTGTCTCCCTTTCAAATAAAATGAAAATCAATACATTTTTTTAAATGTACTAAATGGGGCCAGTGTTGTAATGTAAATGGTAAAGCTGATGCAAGAATCCCATATGGGCAATGATTTAGATCCCAGCTGCTCCACTTCTAATCTGGCTCCTGGCTAATGGCCTGTGAAAAGCTTTGTAGAATGTCCCAACTCTTTGTTACCTGCCACCCATGTGGGAGACCCGGTTGAATTTTCTGGCTCCTAGGTTCTAACTGGCTCAGTCCTGGCTGTTGCAGCCATCTGGGGAGTGAACCAATACATAGAATATCCGTATGTGTGTGTGTGTGTGTGTGTGTGTGTGTGTCCTTCTCTCTGTGTAGCTCTGACTTTAAAATAAATATATCTTTAAAAAATAAAAATGTATTTATGTGCAGTTTTAGCTACTGTAAATGCACCTAATTTATTTCATTATATGGTTTTCTGTTTGTCTATTGATTTGTTCATTCATTCATTCACCGTTAGAAACACTGGATACTGGTTTTCACTGAAATTCTACTGCAAAACAATTAAAAAATGATACTGGAACTATAGCTGAACTATACCAACAATAAAATGACGCACAAGTGATCAGTAAATGAGCAAAACAAATAGTAGTCATCAGTTACCTGTAAAGTACAGTACAACTGTACAAATCGCAAGTTTCTGGATATACACCATTCATCATATTTCTTTTTTAACTTTTATTTAATAAATATAAATTTCCAAAGTACAACTTTTGGATTATAGCGGCTTTTACCCCCCCAACCACCCTCCCACCCGCAACCATCCCATCTCACACTCCCTCTCCCATCCCATTCTTCATCAAGATTCATTTCAATTATCTTTATATGAAGAAGATCAATTTAGTATACACTAAGTAAAGATTTCAACAGTTTGCACCTACACAAAAACACAAAGTATAGAGTACTGTTTGAGTACAAGTTATACCGTTACTTCACATAGTACAACACATGAAGGACAAAGATGGGGAGTAAGTGCACAGTGACTCCTGTTGTTTATTTAATAATTGACACTCTTATTTATGATGTCAGTAATCACCCAAGGCTTTTGTAATCAGCTTCCAAGGCCATGGAAGCCTCTTGAGTTCCCCAACTCCAATCTTATTTAGACAAGGCCATGGTCAAAGTGGAAGTTCTCTCCTCCCTTCAGAGAAAGGTACCTACTTCTACTTCTTTAATGGCCTGTCCTTTCTGCTGCGATCTCACTCACAGAGATCTTTCATTTAGGTTTTTTTTGTTTGTTTGTTTTTGTTTTTTTTTTTGCACAGTGTCTTGGCTTTCCATGCCTAAAATACTCTCATGGGCTTTTTAGCCAGATCCAAATGCCTCAAGGGCTGATTCTGAGGCCAGAGTGCTGTTTAGGACATCTGCCATTCTATGAGTCTGCTGTGTATCCTGCTTCCCATGTTGGATGATTCTCTCCTTTTTAATTCTATCAGTTAGTATTAGCAGACACTAGTCTTGTTTATGTGACACTTAATCCTATCATTATGATCAATTATGAACTGAAACTGATCACTTTGACTAGTGAGATGGCATTGGTACATGCTACCTTGATGGGATTGAATTGGAATCCCCTGGCACGTTTCTAGCTCTACCATTAGGGGTAAGTTCGATTGAGCATGTGCCGAACTGTACATATCCTCCCTCTCTTATTCCCACTCTTATATTTAACAGGGATCACTTTTCAGTTAAATTTAAACATGTAAGAACAATTGTGTGTTAATTACAGAGTTCAACCAATGGTTTTAAGTAGAAAAAAAAATACTAAAAGGAATAAAGTAGTAAGTTGTTCCTCCATAGTCAGGACAAGGGCTGATTAAGTCACTGTTTCTCATAGTGTCCATTTCACTTCAACAGGTTTCCTTTTTGGTGCTCACTTAGATGTCACCGATCAGGGAGAACATATGATATTTGTCCCTTTGGGACTGGCTTATTTCACTCAGCATGATGTTTTCCAGATTCCTCCATTTTGTTGTAAATGACCAGATTTCATTCTTTTTTACTGCTATATAGTATTATACATATCCCATAATTGCTTTATCCAGTCATCTGTTGATGGGCATTTAGGTTGATTCCAGGTCTTAGCTATTGTGAATTGAACTACAATAAACACTGAGGTGCTGTCAGCTCTTTTATTTGCCAATTTAATTTCCTTTTGGTAAGTTCCAAGAAGTGGGATGGCTGGGTTGTATGGTAGGGTTGTAGTCAGGTTTCTAAGGAATCTCCAAACTGACTCCCATAGTGGCTTTACCAGTTTGCATTCCCACCAACAGTGGGTTAGTGTCCCTTTTTCCCCACATCCTCGCCAGCATCTGTTGTTGGTAGATTTCTGTATGTAAGCCATTCTAACTGGAGTGAGGTGAAACTTCATTGCGGTTTTGATTTGTATTTCCCTGATGGCTAGTTCAGTAAAAGGTCAAAAATAGCCTATTTATTTCCTTGTTTTTCTGAAGGGAAGAATGAAAAGACGGGAAGCAAATGATGATTAATTACACCATGTCCACTAAGTAGTGGCAATCCAATTAAATTTATTGATAAGCCATTGTGAATAAAAATTTTAAAATAATTTCAAAGTTATTTCACAGAATATTTAACAATTCTATACAATAATTTTCAACGTAGTGTTAGAATATGCTTAAAATCACGTTAAGTTGTACTAAATATTACCAGAATAACAGAAACAACATACATAATGTAATTATTTTTAATAAATTACATTTCAAATTAAGGTGATATATAAGACATTCTCCATAATGAGGAAATGACACTAATAGAATTTCTCATTAATTCATTTCAGAACATTAGTATATTTTTAACTTTACATTTTCAAAATGTTAAATATTTTAAAGTAGTTTATGGCCATTATACTCTTCCTGGAATGGTGGATGAATTCCCATATTCTGTTTCCCTAGAATAGCCTGAAATGATGGTGGAGAACTGGGAAGACTCTATGCTCTAAAGAGGCTGAAAGATATGAATTTCTTTGTGATGCTGACATTGTCCCTCATAGAAGAGTGCCCACCATTTTTAAAAATTTGTACATGATATGTATATATATTTATGAGGTATATAATGATAATTAAGTTTCTGCATACAGTGCACAATGATTTAATCAGGGTAACCAGCATTATAGCTCTTTAAGCATTTATCATTTCTATGTGTTGGAAGACTATGGAGTCTTCTAATTATCTTTAAATACATCATAAATTGATATATGCTACTATGCTATAAAATACCAGAATTAATTCCTTCTCCCTGACTACATGATCATCCTATTCCTCTTGCTTGCACCATTCCCAAAGTCATTGTTAACTTACCCATCTTTATCACAAGTTTGTTACCTTGTAGAGTTATGATAAACTTACACATCATTGTACTCAAAACCTCATACACTGGCTGGCGCTGCGCATCAATAGGCTAATCCTCCACCTGCAGCGCCGGCACACCGGGTTCTATTCCCAGTCAGGGCGCCGGATTCTGTCCCAGTCGCTCCTCTTCCTGTCCAGCTCTTTGCTGTGGCCTGGGAGTGCAGTGGAGGATGGCCCAAGCCCTTAGGCCCTGCACCCATATGGGAGACCAGGAGAAGCACCTGGCTCCTGCCTTTGGACTAGCGCGGTGTGCCAGTCGCAGCGGCCATTGGAGGGTGAACCAAAGGAAAAAGGAAGACCTTTCTCTCTGTCTCTCTCACTGTCCACTCTGCCTGTCAAAAAAAAAAAAAAAAAAAACACCAAAAAACAAACAAACAAACAAACAAACTAGCATAACAATGTTAAATCTGGTCAAGGGACAGGTTTTTAGTGATCAGGTGGAATATCCACAGAAGGGTGATAGCATACAATTGTCCTGTCATCCAATGTCAAACAAGCTCTACTTTGCAGTAATAGTCACATGGAAGATGAGAATACGTAGATTTACGACAAACGCAACATAAAGTCTATTCTGGATTGGTGATAATGCTTCATGATAGCTCTCTTTGATGCCATCCTTTTGATTGTTATTGCTGCGATGGTGTATCAAGATGCTGCACATAGGTGGAATGAAAACTATGCTTTTGAAGGAAGTTGCTTTCAAAAAATCTGCTTCTAGGCACACCAATATCATCCTGCAAGCATGCTATGTTGTCCTTGAGGCAAGTAACATTTTTAATTGAATAAAGTACAAGCATATTATTCAATACAAACAGGAAATTTTCCTGCACTCAAAACAAAACAAAAAAGGAGCAGAGGTAAATATACTGCTTGAACACATGTATCATATATAGGAGTACATAGGTTTAAATCCTTGCTCCACTTTGGATTAAGGTACCCTGCTAATGTACCCTGGGAGGCAATAGTTGAAGGGCTCAAGTAGATAGATCCATGGCGCCATTTGGGAGATCTAGACTGAGCTCCTGGATGCTTTTTACAGCCTGACCTAGCCCTGGCTGTTAGGGGTATTTGGGATATAAACCAATGGGTGGAAATTTTCTCTCTCTTCCTCACTCCCTCTGGATTTCATATAGATAAAATTAAAACAGGTTGAATCTATACAGAAGGCATTTTTACCCTATTATAAGCAAGGCACGTATATTAATACTTAAATATGTTATACGCATATTCTGGTGTAATTTATGAATGTTAAGAACAAAAATAATAATAAACTTATTTTTAATAGCCCTTTAAAACTTTGTAAAAATCAGATATAGGATTCAGGCAAGGATCAGAAGTTTTGCATCTGAATTTGAAAGTAAATGATTATGGGAACGAAAAATATGCAGATTAGAGAAAATAATTTAGTATAGCATAATAAGATAGTATAATAATAATAATGACAATTTTTATGCCAAACTATGGTAGTATTAATATATCAGGAAAAAAGTTATTTAGGTAAACATGGTTTTTCTGCAAAAATATTTCTCTTCTAGTATGTCTGAGAAAGAGATTTAAGAAGTAACTAAACTGATAAAAAAAAAAAAAAAGTGACTAAACTGATAAAACCAACAGGAAACCAAGTCCGTTGCCGTGTGTATAACTCATATGCTATGGACCATGTTAGATGCATGACAATGTGCAATGAAGAGATGAAATGATGCTAGCAGGAAATAAAAATGTTTCATCTCGTGTTTGTTAGGGTATAGTCAGAAAGGAGGGGTTAAGTACTTAGTTTTTACTCTTTAAGGTAGTGTCAGTGGAGGAATGGGAGAGTGGTGGAGAGCTTTCAAATTAAAAAAAAATTAAAAAATTAAAAATAAAATAATGTGGTGTATATAACACTGACTAAACAAGCTAATAGAAGGCAAAGAATGAAAAAAGGAAGTGCAAAGTGGATAATAAGAATTAAATTAAGTCTATTTGTTTTTCTACCAAATACGGATGAGCAAAATCATTGAAGTGAAAAAAAAATAAAATGGAGATTATTAAAGAGTGTAAAAATAGAACCCAGCTCTGAGACTGAATCTCAGAAGTCGCGGCTGCTTTTGATGAATCTAGGGGCTTATTATGAGAGTGACTGTGAATGAGTACTGATAAATATTTTAAAACTCCTGAGCAAAGTAGGCAAGATTTTGCAAAATTAAAAGAAGAGAAAAAACACAGACTTGTTACAGCATGCTAAAAGATTTTTGTCTCATCCCCAGCAGAATATCTAGAAAGACATTGGTATAGAAGGTGAATATTAAGGTCTCTTTCTCTAATTAGAGAAAGATTTCCAAGGAAACTAAATTATGTTCTAGACTAGGACAAACTCTGGGCTGAGCAGCTTTAGACTCACGACAGAGGATCTGAACTGTTCAGATCTGACTTTGGCTTTCAACTTTACCTAAAAAAGCACAATACACTCAAACGTTTCCAGCAACTCAGGGAAGAAATCTTTCTTTTGTTATAAAGGAAGTAACAATGAGAATGTATAGAAGTGTGTGAGAGTAGCATTTTTAAGATACTCAGGAGGAATCACGAAATAGTAAACAGTGGAAAATTTATAGCCTCCAAAGTATTGATTGGAAGATAGACATACAAGAAAAAGTGAACTTGATATCCTAGCATCTCTGGGCAGGTATGGTCATGTCTCAGAAAATGTAATAAATCATTAGGTTTTGTGTCTCTTGATTCTGTTCTATTTTCATACACAGTTAATGAATCTAGTCAGATGCTACAAATACAGTGGCATTATCTGTTTATCTACAATATGCCATCACATTTATTTCATTGTCCCTTTCCGTTTGAGAACCTGATTGCTTAGATGATGCATGTGACATCTGAGGTTTTTGTTGTTGTTGTTTTATTTTTAAATCTGCACATGAATGTGCAGAGCAGCTCTAATTAAAATAGTGTAAATGAAAAAGAACCAAATATGCACTAATTTGTGAATGTATGAAATATGGAACACATGAATAAATACATAAAACAACACAGAATACAATATAATGTTACTCAGTAATGAAAAGGAATGGATTACTGCTGTATCCAGGATCATGAGAAAATCCGAAACAGTTATGATAGTGAATGAAATCATACATAAAATCTGCATATGATATGATCCTATTTTTGATATCCTAGGTATCTAAAAATTAAGGCAGTCAGTGGTTAGTGGTTGCATCAAGAATGTGGGAAATTTGAGCTAATGAAATATTCAATATTTTGTTATTTGCCAATGTTGCATGACTGTACATTTCTCAAAATTCACCAAATCTGTATTAGGAATTTAACTTGTATGTTTGTCACTCCACATGAATATCATTTTTGGAAAAAGATACTGAGGAACGTGGAGATCATGTAATAATTAGTTATTTTAATAATGCCTCCTATGATACTTTGCAATAATTGAGGGTTACAAATTCTAAATATAAAGACACTATAGGCATTTTATTACAACCTAAGTTTTAATGCTATTGTTTCACCAGTGTACCCATTAGGAAAACTTTCACCTTTGTAAAAGGAAACCAAAATGGTTAAGAAAATTATAGTTTATTATTTTCATATGAAAGGGAGTTCTGGGGCCGGTGCCATGGCTCACTTGGTTAATCCTCTGCCTGTGGCACCGGTATCCCATATGGGCACCGGGTTCTAGTCCCAGTTGCTCCTCTTCCAGTCCAGCTCTCTGCTGTGGCCTGAGAGGGCAGTGGAGGATGGCCCAAGTACTTGGACCCCTGCACCCACATGGGAGACCAGGAGGAAGTACCTGGCTCCTGGCTTTGGATTGGTGTAGCTCCGGCCATAGTGGCCATTTAGGGAGTGAACCAATGGAAGGAAGACCTTTCTCTCTGTCTCTCTCTCTCTCACTGTCTATAACTCTACCTTCCAAATTAAAAAAGAAAGAAAGAAAGAAAGAAAGAAAGAAAGAAAGAAAGAAAGAAAGAAAGAAAGAAAGAAAGAAAGGGAGTTCTGTGTTTGTCTACGCTTGCTGCTTGTATTCAAAGATGTCATCACAGACTCTAATTCTTTCTTCCTCATGCTTGTCTGTTAGTGTCCAAAGACAGCTCCTGCAAGCTTTAGACATTGTTGTTTTCTCAGCTGGAGAAAGGGAGACGATGAACAGAAGCATTTTTTTTTTTTTTCTATCATGACATGTCCTCACTGTGGGTGGGCAAAGTTAAGTGCAGGAGATGAGTCATCCTTATTGGCTGTGGAGTCCTGTGGTCAGAAAGTAGAGCTATACTGCCAGAGTTAGAAACCCAACCAGCACACAGCACATATAACTAGCGACTTGAGTCATGACAGAATATGGATATACAGGGCGGCAGGAAAACAGTGCAGAGCTTGGAGAGCTGCTTTGGGATGGATGGTGAGGCAATGTATTTTAACTTATTTTTTATTCAAAACAGGAGCCTTTCAGAGACCTAAACTAATGTGATATGGCAACTTTTCATATTCGATTCTAAGTTGTTAAGGCAAGTGTATTTGAAAATAACAACAAAATTAATTTAAGGGAGCAGGAAGAAATGTATTGATTTTTTTAAAAGCAAAATTTAATATAATAGAAAGCCAATATGTTGTGGTCATGAAAATGCACTGTAGTGATCTCTGACTGCTCTGCTAAGAGTGCAATTGCCAATGGCCCCAACTCATGCTCTTTGAAATTCCTAACTGCACTCCTGCTGAAGCCACGTTTTGCAAGCACTGCTTTTACCCAGTGGCTGAGTGTGGCAGGAATACTAAGCTCGGTCTCTCCTATGTGAGTTGGCACTCACCCAGTGAATGATTTTGACTAAAAAACTCTGATAATTTTGGCAAATCTTCCTAAGAATTGCGCTGCAGGACAGCCTTGGCTTAGTGCTTAGGGCCTTGCTTAGACGCCTGCATTCCATATACATGCATGAGTGCAATTCCAAGATCCTTTTATGATTGCTGCCTCCCAGCAATGTGTACCTTGGGAGGCAGCAGGTGATGACTCAAATATTTAGGTTCCTGCCACTCATGTGGGAGACCCAGAATGGGTGCCTGGCCCTCAGTCAGCCTGGCCCCACACAGGCCATGAGGAATGGATCTTAGGATGGGAATGTTATCTCTTTCTCTATCTATCTCTCAAATATATATATATATATATATTTATATATTTATATATATTGGTATACATATATATTGGTATATATATAGGTATATGTATTTATATATTTATAATTGGTATATATATATTTTTTAAAGAGTTGCACTGCTGTCTAAGATCCTTCTATTTAAACTTTCTCCTACAGAAACTAAGGGAATTGGAAATAAGACTAGGAAAATTTTACAACAATAAATTTTAAAATTTATGTTCTTTTCCAATTGTTAATATTATTAATGTATTCTTCATTCATTTATCCATGTAGTCATTCATAACAGATAGTTGTGACCTTCTATGTGCAATGATTATCTTATTATTCTGATGGCAGCAATAAAAACATAGATAAAAAAGAAAAGACAAAAATTCCTGATGTCTTGGATTTTCTATCCTAGCGGGGGAAACAATCAATAAAAAATTGAATTTGTATAGTATTTGCATGGTTAGTAGTCGGAAGTGCAAAGGAGTAAAACTATGTCAGGGCCTGCGCTGCGGCTCACTAGGCTAATCCTCCGCCTTGCTGTGCCAGCACACCGGGTTCTAGTCCCAGTCGGGGTGCCGGATTCTGTCCCAGTTGCCCCTCTTCCAGGCCAGCTCTCTGCTGTGGCCAGGGAGCGCAGTGGAGGATGGCCCAAGTGCTTAGGCCCTGCACCCCATGGGAGACCAGGAGAAAGACCTGGCTCCTGCCATCGGATCAGCGCAGCGCGCTGGCTGCAGCGCACCTGCCGCGGCGGCCATTGGAGGGTGAACCAACAGCAAAGGAAGACCTTTCTCTCTGTTTCTCTCTCACTGTCCACTCTACCTGTCAAAAAAATAAAAAGAAAAAAAAACTATGTCAGGAAGGGAATGGGGGTATAGGAGAGGGGGTAGCAGGTAGTGGAAGTTTCACATAAAATAGCTTGGAAGACTTATTGAAAAGGTGACATTTAAATAATGACATCAAGGAAAGAAGGAAGAGGCCCTGTAACTGTACTAATTTATCAGGGAAGGGATAGTCAAGGAAAGAGAATTGCACATGCCACAAGCCAAGGGCAGGAGCATGCCCAGTAAGTTGGGGCTTAGGTCAGAGGGTCAGATAACTTTTGCCTTTTAAGTCCTGGAAATTTTCTGAAAAGAATTAATAATACACAGTGATATATACTGAACAGGATTGCTCTGGCTCCTGTGTTGAAGACAGACTGAACAGGAAAAACCAAGGGAACCGGTTAGGAAGCTACTCCAATATTCCAGAAGAGGTTAGTGTGGATTGTGACAAGTATATATGTCATGTCTTGATATACTAGAAATTAAATCTGACATAGTCTACCAAAACCTTAGATGTGGTATCTGAGAAAAAAAAATAAGAATCAAATTTGACATTTTTCCCTGAGCAACTATGTACCTAAAATTACTATTTATTGATTTTAAAAAATCAGTGCAAAAGATCTTTGAAAAGCTGATCTTCAGGAATTTAATTTGGGCCACATACAATTTAAAAACCTTTACAGATATCCAGGTAAAGTGGACAAGTGGTCTTTTAAATAACTGTGTCTGGGGTTTAAAGAGAGCCTGGGCTAAACTTTTATTTCATCTTGAGACCATGATGGCAAAGGGGATAACTAAGAAAAGTGTGTGGAATGATCAGAGAAAGTAACTGAAGACAAAGTCCTTGTCTGCAAGAAAAGTGGTTTGGCAGGTTAAGAGGGAAAATCAAAGCAAAGTAAGGCATGTGATATGAGGAGGAAGAAACAGTGCATTGTCTGCATGGAAACAAAGAATTTTGTGAGAGTAATCATGTGTGCTAAGCACTGCTAATGAGTGAAATAAGAGGAGCACAGAGAATTGATATTGGAGATGGTTGATGATGGATGACTTAGAACATTTTTAATGAAATAGTGAAAAAAAATCCTGGTCAAAAATATTCAAGAGGAAAGAAATTGATAGGAAATATGAAAAAAAATGCTACAGGGGATTTCCTTAACAGGGAAGGAATTTCTCCCCCTCCATCAAATCATTTTACCAATTTAAAATTGATGGAAAGGAGGGAAGGGGCTTTCTAGAGCAGTGTCTTTGAGTAGAGAGGCAGGAACACAACTAGGTGAAAATTGAATGCAGAGGCTTTGACTGTTCTTTTCAACTGCTGGGCTTATCCACAGAGACAGCAGATTGGTTGTAATAGCTTCCTTCCTCAGACCCTGGGCTCATCCACAGAGACAGCAGATTGGTTGTAATAGCTTCCTTCCTCAGACCCTACTCTGGCATTGCAGAAAATGCTCTGCTAAAATTGGGCACAGCTTGGAGGTATAGAGGTGGCTGAAGTATAGGAATAACATGTCTAGGAGCAATTTTGAGTGGAGTCTCTGTGTCAGTGCTGCAACTTCCTATTGTACAATCCAGTTAGACAGTTCTGAACGTGGTCTACACACTCTTCAAAGGATTATCAGTGAATTGATTCCATATACCAAGAGTAGAAGCTGGCTCATTAAGAATCTTTCATTGATTTTGTTTCATTCCCTTACATTTATAACTGGACTTACTTCCCAAATGAACTGCTGAAAGGTGAGTCTTGCTTCAATATCTGTTTTGGGGAAAACAGTAAGACAGTGACTTCTTTCTAAGAGTGGAGATAGTTTGTGCATAAATTAGAACTAATGCAGACAGACACATACAGAAAATTTGTAAGGAGGTGGGAAGTTATAATAGTTCTCTTCTACTCATTTCTGTTTTACCATTGAAATAAGAATTAAGTGATGTGATGACTATGAGAATGTGTGGGAGGTTAGGGAAGAAAGCACTATATAAAATGATCAAATATAATAATAGTAGAATCAATGAATTGGTAAAATATAACATGAAATGTGGGCAATGTATAGGGCCTAATAACATAAATGAGAATTACCCATGAACATAACCTGAGTTATGTTTCCTTTAAGTTGCTATCGCTGCCTAGTAAACTATAGTATCCATTCTCTTTCTAATATCTATCTTTATTTTCCTTAAATTGTTTCAACTAGGATGGTTACAACTGATGTGATTCCTAATACCCACAAACCCAGATTAGAAGAAAAGACAGCAGAAAACTGCTCAAACTTTTTTTTACCAGCCATCTTACTTCTTATCATGATACTGGAACTACTAATCCATGTGAAGTAATGAGCAGAAGTAGAATTTTTCAAACAGTTAAATAGAAAAGCCTAAACAAATACTGCAGTTTTGGTTGTTAAGAATGAAGGAAGCTGGGGAGCGTCACCAGCATCTAGCATATTAGAGCCTCGGGAAGCTTCTGAACATCCTGTAGTGCACAGCTATGACGAAGAATTAGTCAGCCCAAATGTCAGTGTGCTGAGTTTAAAATACTTTGGCATTTGATGCCAGAGGGTGTCAAAAAAATTCCTGGAAAATTCATATTGTGAAAAAACTACATGGATTTTGAAGTTTTTGCACCAAAATAAACTTACTTTTTGATTCCATTTTCTACAACATCTTTGAAGTCCTTTCATATAGAGAAAGTCAATATAAAGTCTTACAGTAAAGTCTCCGCTTCTAAAATTAAACTTTAAGCTGATTGAATGTCTATCAAAAGGCAAACTCCATACCTCATAAAGAGGCAGGGGTGACTATCAGGCTCATAAAATAATAGATTCTTAAAACCCAGTACTGGGAATGACTATACACAAAGTTTAGAAAGAGGCTAAACTTAGTCCTTAATCTTTAATCCTTAATGGTACGGCTGTATCTCCAGAGAGAGTCAGTAGGCAGATTGTGTTCACAGAGTCATTTGGTTCACCCAGGAGATTTCCATTGTTCTGACACCCTATTCCTCAATTTATTTTAAGATCACCAATTTACTTCCTATGGAGGATTGATTACACAGGAAGAAAATATATTAATCATGTACCCAAAAGTATCCTGGTTCTGATAACCATGAAATACATCAATTTAACCAAATTATTATTTGTGGTTAAATCTGTTTTCCCTCACAAGTTCATTAAATCAAGCTTCTGAATATATTTTGGCCATGTTGTTAACAATTATCACTGTTTATATTTTGTGTTGTTTTAAAATATTCTTTTAATCTACATTAGCACATGTATTGATTAAATTGAGTCCATGTTTAACAATTGGACATTTGTCCATGTCTAACAATTCAGTGTTAGAAGAATAGTTATGCTTCTGAAGCTTTAATGCTAGCCTCCAAACTGGACCAGGCAGAATTCATCTAGAAATTACATTCTGCCATTTTCAGGAGATAGTCAATTTTTCTTGATTTTATTACTTCTTAACTTGTCATTTTCCTTAAATGTGCACATTAATTCTTTAAAAGATCTATATTATATTCATGTCACCTGACCTTATATATGTTCTATCCTATGTACCCTATCATTGCTTTGTAACAAAAATCAATGTTAGTAATTTTAAAATGCAGAAATATCAATGTGCACAACATTTTTCTCTTCTGAATATTGTCTCTTCTCATAGAAGTCATACAAGATCCTTTTTCATTAAGTTGTTCAATTTCTCAGAGGCATTCTGTCAAAGCTAGTAATAATTTTACAGGTACATAATTATATTAAAACACTTTCTCAATCTAGTGTCTACCAGAGACTTGTTCATTTTGGAAAAATAAAAATAAAGATGATGACACAAATAGGTTTTATGTCCTGTTACCTAACAATTGCTGCTTAATCTTACCCTCACCTAGTAGGAAAAAATAATCTGTCTACTTAATTTTTTTAACTTTTATTTAATGAATATAAATTTCCAAAGTACAGCTTATGGATTACAATGGCTTCCCCCCCATAACGTCCCTCCCACCCGCAACCCTCCCCTTTCCCACTCCCTCTCCCCTTCCATTCACATCAAGATTCATTTTCAATTCTCTTTATATACAGAAGATCAGTTGAGCATACATTAAGTAAAGATTTCAACAGTTTGCACCCACAAAAAACACAAAGTGTAAAATACTGTTTGAGTACTAGTTGTAGCATTAAATCTCAAAGTACAGCACACTAAGGACAAAGATCCTACATGAGGAGTAAGTGCACGGTGACTCCTGTTGTTGACTTAACAAATTGACACTCTTGTTTATGGCCTCAGTAATCACCCTAGGCTCTTGTCATGAGCTGCCAAGGCTATGGAAGCCCCCTGAGTTCACTGACTCTGATCATATTTAGACAAGGCCATGATCAAAGTGGAAGTTCTCTCCTCCCTTCAGAGAAAGGTACCTCCTTCTTTGATGACCCATTCTTTCCACTGGGATCTCACTCGTGGAGGTCTTTCATTTAGGTTTTTTTTTTTTTTTTCCCCCAGAGTGTCTTGGCTTTCCATGCCTGAAATACTCTCATGGGCTTTTCATCCAGATCCACATGCCTTAAGGGCTGATTCTGAGGCCAGAGTGCTGTTTAGGACATCTGCCATTCTATGGGTCTGCTGTGTATCTCACTTCCCATGTGGGATCATTCTCTCCCTTTTTTATTCTATCAGCTAGTATTTGCAGACACTATTCTTGTTTATGTGATCCCTTTGGTTCTTAGTCCTATCATGATCAATTGTGAACAGAAATTGATCACTTGGACTAGTGAGATGGCATTGGTACATGCCACCTTGATGGGATTGAATTGGAATCCCCTGGTATGTTTCTAACTCTACCGTTTGGGTAAGTCAGCTTGAGCATGTCCTGAATTGCACATCTCTTCCCTCTCTTATTCCCACTCTTCTATCTGTCTACTTAATTTTATTAGCAAACAGTTTTGTGATTTTTACCACAACTAAAGCATACAATTTGAAGAAAGCATATAAATTTCCAGGCAATTTCAAGTGCAGATATAAAATATTAAAAGAAGTTTACATGAGAAGAAACTGATAATCAAACTGCAGGCTTCAGCCGTTGTGGCCATCTGGCGAGTGAACCAGCAGATGCAAGACCTCTCTCTCTGTTTCTTCCTCTCTCTATAACTTTGTCTTTCATATAAGTAAAATGAATCTTTGAAAAAAAGACTGCAGAAGCAGCTAAACCAATGAGCAATGTGTTGGCCTTTTATGTCAGCACTATGAAAAGTAACATATTTAGGTCTTCAATTGGTAACAGCAATGATTTACCTGGCATTCATTTTCAAAACCAAATTCCCAAATTATTAAAACTTGAACCAATCATAAAACAGCAATCATTTCCCTTATTATTTTAGATAAGTGGTAGAAATACACATATCAAAATTATTCTATATACATGAAGACCAAAGCTTTCTCACTTTCTCTCATACATTAATGTGGTTTGAGATCACACTATGTAAAATTGTGATTTTAAGAGCACATTGTAATATAGATTGTTTGGTTTTTGTTGTTGTTGTTGTTGCTGTTTTTGTCTTCAGCATGAGGTAAGCAGATAATTATAAAAATGAAAAGCATCTGTACATACTGAATTCCTATGGATTAGTCCCTACAGATGAAAGGAAGGAGCAGGGTACAGCACTGGGAATCCACTACTTAGCACGATGTAGAAGTCCAGATAAGCAGACTACTTCTTAGGTGAACTTTAGCCAAGTGATACACATAGATCAGGCAAGGGAATACTTCTGAAGCAACACTGAGGTAGGAGCCTCCTCTCCCCCACCTCAGAGCAGCAGCTTCAGAGAGTCCGTACTCTCACCTTGTCACGCTGACTCAGGGAGATGAAAGAATTGTCTCAATATCATTGAAAACCTCCTTATGAAGTCCAAGGGTTGGGGGGAAACAAAAGCCACCATACTACCAAATAGCAATGCTAGACTATAGATTTATGGTCTTGTTTCTCTAAAAAGACTTAATAATTGATTCCCTATCTTTTCCTATTTACCTCAGTAATCATCAAAATCATTATTTATCATTTTCAACGAGATGAATTGATCAATTGATGAATCAATCAATCACCTTAAATCTCCCGGTTTTCTATAAATCCACTGATTCTTATTCCCAATTTTTGGTATATGTGCTGCTGAAGCGAGCACAATTGTTATTCCCAGGATTCAATACTTTTTGTCTCTCCAGAATGTTCACACTACAGATTCATAAATTTTTGGTTTTTTAGCCTAATCATCCATATCCTCGACATTGTCACAGAACATCTTTATTTAACCTTGGTTTAACCCTGCTATGCACTGCAAAATCTGCTTTACTGCCTTTTCAACCTGTGTTTGTTTTTTCCTCCCAAGTCAAACATTGAAGGAGAGAGAAGTTTTCCTCTTCACTTTCATTGCCATTTCTTGATAATTATAACTTTTACTGACAAAATCTTTGTTTCTTAGGACACTACTAACTTCTTCACTCTCGGTTTCATAACTCAGCTAAAAAATCCAACTGTTCCAGTTTGTCCAGCACTGTAAGCATTCTCAGGGAAAGGGACTTCCAGTTAGGAAAGTCAGGAGGCAGTCATCCTATTTCTGATTCATAATTATTGTTTCAATGTTAATTTTTCTTAATGTTCTTAACAACCAAGGATATCAGATTCACATGACTTGTCTGACATCTTAAACCTATTATTTATGACTACTTAATTTCCGAAAATATTTTTTAAAAATAGGTTTTAGTCTTTAAATTTATGTTTTTTAAGTATTTGAAAAGCAGAGTTTATGATGAGAAACAAGGAGAGACAAAGAGAAAGAGAGATCTATAATCGGCTGGTTTAGTCCCAAAATGGCCATAATGGCCAGGGTTGGGCCAATCCAAAAACAGGAGCCAAGAGCTTCTTCCAGATCTCTCAAGTGGGTGCAGAGGCCCATAGATTTGGTCTATCCTGCTCTGCTTTCTCAGGCACATTAGCAGGGAGAGGGATGGGAAGTAGAGCAGCCAGGACTCAAACCTGCTCCCATGTGGGTTGCCATTGCAGCCATTTGGCAAGTGAACCAGCAGATGGGAGATTTCTCTCTCTCTCTCTCTCTCTCTCTCTCTCATTGCTTTTCACATAGTTGAAACTTAATAAACATTTTAAAAGAAAAAAAAAGAAAAAAGATTTCATTCCACTTAATACATAGGATGGAATGTGAAATACATATAAATAAGCATATTTAGGTTTGAACACTAAATTCCATAAGGATGTTTAACATATATTTACAAATAAAATGAAAGTAAAAACTATAAATATAAACAAATGGAGCCAAAGTGCTAGAAAATGTCTTCAACTTACATAAATCTCAGGAAAAGTTGTGCAGTGTAATTTCAGAAAAAAAGCATGTTTCTAAATTTTATTTTAAAGAAATTTGAGTTAGTTAATTCATATTTGAATTTGTACAGGGTGAAATAGCCAAGCAACACTATTTAGTTACAGTAAACATAGAATATATCAATGTTTGTTATATAAATATCCAACAAATGAAATCAGATCCAAATATAATTTGAAACATCACAGGAATGTGTACATATAATTTAACTTTAGCAGTAGGCATGCTATTATAATTGCTTTAAAATTAATTATAATTCCTTTTGGAACTACTTTGGATGATATTCTTTTTTATAATTTCTTAAGTTTCCTGAGAAATGTTTTAAAAATAAACACTATGTTTTTTTAGAAAAATCTTTTGGAAAAATCTTTCAATTATTTACCAAAATAGCAAACTACTAGAGTGTGTAACAATTTTTACTTCATGATTGGCAATGATTAAATAAAATTTCAAAACTGTAAAGAAAAAAAACATAATTTATAGGATATCCTCCTCCATATATTAAATAAATTGTTCTAAATCATTTGTTAAAATCAACAGTGGTCTTTTGACCAGATTACCCTGGAAAGTAGCATCAAATCTCATTAACCATCAACCAAACTAATTTGGAAAAATATGTACCCTCATAATTAGTGGATGAAGAGAGTTTAATGAGAATGTGACCTGATTTAAGTTGATCTTAAGTTATTTTTTTAAATGCCTGGCAACCTTGGAAGGAAATAATTAATCACAAAAGTCCTTCTGAGTTCTCTCCTTCTGCCAATGTCAATAAAATGCTGGAATTTGTATACAATAATTAGTTCTGTTTCCTTCATGTTTTAATTTATTACCTGGACTAATTATTATATGTTCTCAACTTGTGAAATTTTTCATCCTCCCCAAATTTTCAATGTCATTTCAATTAAAGCCACATAAAATTCAAATGAATTGCTCATGATCAATAGGATCAAAAAATATTCAATAAATTAGTGATTAGTTTTATTTGTGGCTTTTTACTTCTTTGAAGGAAATAAAATGCAGAGAAGTTCTACGATCCTGTAGTGCCTATTATTCTGAGTAATAATCACACTTTTTCAAAATATTGATCTAAATATTTTATTATAGCTATATAATATTTAATTTCAAACTTTCAAAATGTTATAAGAACAGTATCAAGAATGTCTGTATGCTTTTTACCCAGATTATCAAATGAAAATATTTTTGGGGAGGACTACCCTGTGTAATAGCAGGTTAAGTCACAGCCTGCAATGCTGGCATCCCATGTACCCGTTTGAGTGCTGGCTACTGCATGTACTATCCATCTCCCTGCAAATGCTCCTGGGAAAGCAGCAAAGGATGGCCCAGGTTCTTGGGCCCGTGTACTCACATGGGAGACCCATATGAAGCTCCTGGCTCCTTGCTTCTGGCTTCAGCTTGCCCAACCACTGCAGCCATTCTGGGGGTGAACCAGCAGATGGAAGATTCTCTCTCTCTCTTCCTCTCTCTCTCTCTCTGTATGTGTATATATACATACACACACACACACACACACACACACATATATAAATGTCTTCCCCTCTATTTATCCCTCTGTTGGTAGTTCTACCTTTTGAATAAATAAATAAATCTTTAAAAATTTTTTTACCAAATTGCTATTATGATAGATAATGTTTTTGAAATCCTTTGAAAAGGAGCTGTAGATTGGATACCTACTTATCTTTGAATACTTTTCTGTTTTATAATAATTATAATTTTATTCCTTTTATCTTAATCAGAAAAGTAACATTAAAATACCATGAAACCCTCAGCCTTTTACCAGAGTTTACAGTTGTTCCAATAAAATTCCTCATGTAATAGAAAATTCCTGATGATGAGTTATATTAAATTTATGCATATTTTTAGTCTCCTCGGTCTATGATAATTTCTCTGTATTTCCCCCTGTATGTCATGGCATTGACATTTCAGAGTAGGTCAGTTATTTTGTAGAGTAGCCCACTACCGTGCTTTATTTACAATCTCCCAGTGATGGGATTGTGCATGAGTGTGTCTTTGAAGGAAAGTACTGCTTTCATGATGCATCATATCAGGAATTACTTAATTTTTATTTGTCTTTTAGTGGTGATTGCCCTGCATTGATCACTTCATTAGTGTGTCAGTTTCGTTTATTGTAAGTTACAGATTTTCCTATTATAATGAATTAGCATTTTTTGGTAAAATGCTTGTTGGGGAGCTTTGAGATATAATAAATATTATGTTATTCCTCAAACCTGCACTTTCATTATTAATGAATTTTACCTAAATCATTTATTAATAGGAGCACCAGCTGGTTCCAGACCTGGGGCAATAAAAGATATACCTGGGATATACTTACAGTTACAGAAAGTAAAGTAGTGTTCAGAAATTAATGAAGATGTGTCAAACGACATAGAATTCATTGAAAGGAGTTCCCACTGGCCAAATCTGGGACAATTTGAGCAACAAAATAAATAATACTATTGAAAAATTTTAATTCATTGAATAAAATAAGAACCAAGGAGCCTATCCTGAAATAAATTAAGTACAGCTTTCCTTACAGAAAGTATTCAATTAATAAATATACCAGGAATTATTAAGTTCAAAAATCACCATAATAAATGGGTTTTATTTAGAAGCACAACAATGTTAGAAGTTAAGAAAAAGTCTTCAAGCGATCCAAACTGTTGATCTTCATTTATAGGATCACTAATGAAGAATTTTGCATACTTCACAAATTTGCATAAAATTAAGTTTTGAATAGGTATATATCTAACCTGGTATATAAATAATTATTAAGTAGTAATATATATATATATACTACTTAATAATATATAGTATATATATACTATAATATATATATACTACTTAATAATATATAGTATATATATACTATATATATATAAGTAATATATATATATACTACTTAATAATTATTTATCTTTAGGTGTAAAACATATGGAGTCATAACCAGAGAGACAGGGAATGGACTTCACGGGCAAGTTAACAAAGATACTGCAGTTGGTTGTTTTTCTATTTATTAGCAAGGTCTCATGAACCCACTAGACCTCAGCATCAGTGCCATATTTCTTCAGCTCATGAAGCTAAATACACAAGTATACAAGTATAAGACTATCCCCAAAATGTGAAATAGAACCCTGCCTTCACAGATAGCAGGGACTTTTGGGTCCTCAGCATTTCAAGGGCCTCATCAAGTGTAGGGGAGGTGGCACTGTGTAGTACTTAGCAAACTTTTTGGTATTAGTGCAGAGTATGCCTACACACAAAGAATGTATACACTTTGAAGACCCAGTACAAGTATAGACAAATGTCAACATTGTTTTCATGGAGTGGCACTGACATCTTTGCCAACTGATTCCTTGAGAGATAGAAAAAATATTTATTGCATTTAAGAAAGAAATTTTGTCTGGCAAAAATGTCCACTTAATATCATGAGGGCCAAGAACTCCTAGCGTAGAATATACATTGCTACGCAGTGGGGGAAGGGAGAAGTGCCTGAATAGGTCTTTGTGTCCCTTCTGGATTCAAAAGTTATGGAAAACACATAGGTTTAATATTGGGTTGTAACTGGAATGTAACATATGTGGAACATGAACGAATCATTTTTGCCTAAGAAATGAAGTCAAGCAACTAATGCAAATGAATACGGATAGAAATCAGTGGTCTAGAATTCGAGGAATTACTGAACTGAAATAGTGTAAAGGACTGTGATAGGCTAAAACGTTCCCACTTTGTACCGTTAGTCATTTTACTTTCCACACTCCAGTCACAATGATTTTCAGTTCATGGAATGCAACCCAGTGTTTAGGAAGCCTTGCACACTCTTCTTTCTGCTGCTTCCCTTTGCCACCCTCTCCTTTTCACTTACGTAACTTCTGTATGTCGTTTAAATCTCAGTGCCAGCATTTTAGCCTTGGCATCTTACTAAGAAGGTCAGATTCCATTAGACATAACATTTCATTTAATAGTTTCCTACATATATTAACTTTGCAATTTAACAATTTTCTTATTCTTTAATTCATGATTATCTCCTCACTGCTCTAAGTTCAAGGAGATAAGGCATTTGTTTCTGCTTTTTTTCCCCCTCCAATTTCTTAATGTTCTCTTGGATCTAGAATATTTCCTGGCACAGAGAATATTCTAATTTAAGATTAATCAAATAAAGCTTACAGAAGGGAATGCTGAATGTGGGTAAGAAAATCAAAGCTGATGTACATAGGGAAAACAGAAGAAAATAGCTGCTAATATAATCACCTTCATTTTTTGAGAGATTTCTATTGCATCTAGGATATCTTTAAAAGATATGGTAACACTTTCTGAAAAGCATTACCTAGAAACAGATATAAAAGCTTTTGAAATTCATGATAAAAGAGAATATTTCATTACTAAAGCACTTATCAATGTTAATTGTGTGTGTTGTTTTAATATAACCCATTGGAGTATATGCGTCCCTTTCTAGGTTAGGAATTTATGGTTCTGAAAAATCAACTTATAACTAAAATTTCAATTAATAATGATTTTGCAGAAACTTAAATGCAGATATTCTAAATATATGTATTAGGTGCTAGATAGATATCAGAGTAACATCAATTATTTAATTCATGTAATTTGCTAATGGCATATTGGCATGTGGTATTTTTAATGAGAATTTCCTACTTAAATTACATTTTATTTCACCCCTTTAAACTTGAAAAAGGGAAGCATATTCTTTTTACTTTATTTTCAAAAGAGAAATGCTAAAATAAATTTTAGGTAATAAGTTATACCTATTATCACCCAGATACCATGGTAAAATAAAATGTAACCAGAACAAATACCACCAGTACTGATTTGTGTATTATCATTAAAACTAATACTTATACTTTAATAATCAGTTTGTTCTGTGGCTCCAAAATTAAAAATATATCAGGTTCTCAAAATTAATTACTAAGTAAAAATGAATTCAAGTTTTGATATCTACTAGCTGAGTTTTAATGTTATGCTTACTTGCAAGATGTGGATATACTTTTTTTGTTCCTGATTTATTTATATCTTTTCTGTATTTACTAGATGGTTCGAAATTGTTTCAAATATGTTACCATGAAGGTGCGTATTAAATTTTTGTATTTATACAAAATGACTATCTCTCAAAAATAAATATTTATGGAGGCTAAGCTTTTCTTTGGCAAGACTACTATCTGTTGAGGCATCATGATATTTCACAGATTCTTTGTGAGTTTTTACCAAATTAGCACTGTAGTTATGTAAGAGATCTATATTTCACATAGCTGATAAATGCTGAACATTGGAAGATGTCTTCATAGTATTTTAAAAAATACTCAAAGAAGTCTTTCCAATATTTATGTCACATAAGAATTCCACAGATCAAGTTATAAAATAATTATTGTATCTCTGAATTTAATAGCTAGGAAAATTCCATTTTACCACCATGTAGTTAAAATGCATCTATTCTCCCCTATCTTCATATATTTAATTTATATTTCCCACACTTTTCATCTTAAGAAATCTGAGATAACAGGTCAAATTTTTGATACATTCAGAGTGTGTTAAGTTTCCATCTTTATAATTTATTAATATCCAAAATTTGTATAATTCTCTTCATATTGCCTACCATGTTTATCTCATTTTATTATAATAATCCTATTGTAAGTAAAGCAAAAATCTTTTACTACTTAGGAAATTAATAATTTGAGAGATTAAAATGTTACCTAGATCATACAGAGAGTAAAGTGCGATTCTTAACCTAGAATCCAATTTTCATTCTTTTGAATACAGGGATTTTTCTATTATTGCAGGCTGCTTTTTATTAAAATTTTGTAAGGTCAAATGTGCTTCATATCTTAATCTTGAAGAAATCCCCTTTCTCCAAGTAGGCATTCAATTTTAATTTCATGATTCATTTAAAATCCAGTAAAAAACATTTTATGAGACTGTTAGACCTTTCTACAGTTGACTAATGTATTCAGGTTTTTTTTTAAATGCTCGTTAGGCACTAGAGAATACAAAGGATACAGTCCATGTTTACATCATCATACAGGCATAGAAACAATAAGGGAAGGTTATGCAAAGTGCAGTGGGAGATTGCAGAGCTGTATTGTGTATAAGACTACCTGGGGTCTTCTACAGACAACTCAATTATATGGGGAGCTATAAACCTGATGGATGTGCAGGAATATAAAGATATCACAAACACAATAATCTACTTCTGCAAAGCCATGAATAAATGGAAAGTTGAGGGAAAGTGTTTCATTGTGATTTAATGTAAGAGGAGGGCCAGCGCCTTGGCTCACTTGGTTAATCCTCTCTCTGCGGTGCTGACATCCCATATGGACACCGGGTTCTAGTCCTGGCTGCTCCTCTTCCAGTCCAGCTCTCTGCTGTAGCCCGGGAAGGCAGTGGAGGATGGCACAAGTGCTTGGGCCCTGCACCCCCATGGGAGACCAGGAGGAAGCACCTGGCTCCTGGCTTTGGATCAGTGCAGCGCTGGCCGTAGAGGCAATTTGGGGGGTGAACCAACAGAAGGAAGACCTTTCTCTCTGTCTCTCTCACTGTCCAACTCTGCCAAATAAAAAAAAATAAAGAGGAAAATAGGACTATATTATATAAAAAAGCTGACTATAGTAACTGAAACTATGAAACTATTAGAAGAATCATAAGGTAAATTCTTTAAGGCACTGGCGTAGGCAACATTTTTTTACATAATATTTCATAATCAAAAATAGATCAATGGAATTTTATCAAACTAAGAAGCCTTTTCACAACAATTGAAACAATCAACAAAGTGAAGAGAAAACTGAAAGAATGGGAGAAAATATGTCTAAAGTATGAATCTGATTACAGATTACTGTGATGGATATGTAAAGAATTAAATAAATTGACAACAACAGCAAAACAAATAATCCAATCAAGTAATAGGAAAGAGAATCTGAATAGTCATTTTTCAAAAGAAACAATAAGGGCCGGCGTTGTGGCATAGCAGGTAAAGCTTCCACCTGCAGTGCCAGCATCCCATATGGACGCTGGTTCGAGTCCCGGTTGCTCCACTTCTGATTCAGCTCTCTGCTTTGACCTGGGAAAGCAGTAAAAGATGGCCCAAGTCCTTTGTGTGAGAGACCTAGAAGAAGCTCCTGGCTCTGGGCTTCGGATTGGCGAGGCTCTTGCCATTATGGCCAGTTGCAGAATGAACCTGTAGATGGAAGACCTCTCTTTCTCTCTGCCTCTCCTCTCTGTGTAACTCTGACTTTCAAATAAATAAAAGAAATCTTAAAAAAAAAAAAAAAAGAAAAGAAATAATAGAAATAGCTAGATAGCGCTGTGGCTCACTAGGCTAATCCTCCGCCGTGCAGCGCCGGCACACCAGGTTCTAGTCCTGGTCGGGGTGCTGGATTCTGTCCTGGTTGCCCCTCTTCCAGGCCAGCTCTCTGCTGTGGCCAGGGAGTGCAGTGGAGGATGGCCCAGGTGCTTGGGCCCTGCACCCCATGAGATTCCAGGATAAGTACCTGGCTCCTGCCATCGGATCAGTGTGGTGCGCCGGCCACAGCGCACCGGCCGTGGCAGCCATTGGAGGGTGAACCAACGGCAAAGGAAGACCTTTCTCTCTGGCTCTCTCTCTCACTGTCCACTCTGCCTGTCAAAAAATAAAAAATAAAATAAAATAAAGAAATAGCTAACAACACATGAAAACATGCTCTGTATTGCTAAAGGTCTGGGAAATGCAAATAAAACCCACAATGAGTTATCATTTCACTCCAGTTAGAACGACTGTTATCAAAAATTCAAATAATAACAAACACTGACAGTTGTGGAGAAAAGGGAGCCCTAATACACTGTTGTTGAGAATGCTATCTAGTAAAGCCATTATTGAAAGCCTTATGGGCCGGCGCCATGGCTCACTAGGCTAATCCTCCGCCTTGCGGCGCTGGCACACCAGGCTCTAGTCCCGGTCGGGGCGCCGGATTCTGTCCCGGTTGCCCCTCTTCCAGGCCAGCTCTCTGCTGTGGCCCGGGAGCGCAGTGGAGGATGTCCCAGGTGCTTGGGCCCTGCACCCCATGGGAGACCAGGAGAAGCACCTGGCTCCTGCCATCGGATCAGCACGGTGCGCCGGCTGCAGCATGCTGGACGCGGCGGACATTGGAGGGTGAACCAACGGTAAAGGAAGACCTTTCTCTCTGTCTCTCTCACTGTCCACTCTGCCTGTCAAAAAAAAACAAACAAACAAACAAACAAACAAACAAAAGAAAGAAAGAAAGCCTTATGGAGTTATAGGAAATGGGTATGACCCAGCTATCATACTACTAAGAATGCATGCACAGGAAATGAAATCAGCATACGAAAAAGATACTTGGACTCACATATTTGTTCATCACCATTCATGATTTCCAAGACCAACCTAGATGTCTAGCAATGGATGAATGGATGAAGAACATGCAAGACACACATACACATGCACACACACACAATGAGATATTGTTCAGTCATTAAAATGAGTGAAATTCTGACATTTGCAATAAAATAGTTGGGATTTGGGATCAAGTCAGACTCAGAAGACACATAACCCATGTTTTCTCTCATATGTGGTTATTTATATATGCACAGTTTACACAAGCAGTCCATATCCATCTAAAATAACAATTGCCATAGGGGCTAGGAAGGGTGGAGGGATGATGGAGGTCCGACACTGGACACCAAAATGTAATGAGGTTAAAGCAATGAGCTCTGGTGTTCCACAGAACAATAGGGTAACTACAGTCAGCGATGGAGAAAATGGAAAGGACTAATAGCTTGATATCACCAGATTTCACTGTGAATATCTGTGGAAATAATGTACTATACCCCATAAAATGTACAGGCATTTCATGTTAATCTAAATTTTAAAAATAAAATAGCAAACAAATATTTAAAAATTTAAAATTTGGGGATGGTGCTGTGACATAGTAAGCTAAGCCTCTGCCTATGGTGCCAGCAACCTATATGGGTACCAGTTCATGTGCTGGCTGCTCCTCTTCTGATCCAGCTCTCTGGGTTTTTTTGTTTGTTTGTTTGTTTTTGATCCAGCTCTCTGGGTTTTTTTGTTTGTTTGTTTGTTTTTGACAGGCATAGTTAGAGAGACAGAGAGAAAGGTCTTCCTTTTTCCTTTGGTTCACCCTCCAAATGGCCTCTATAGCCGGCGCCCTGAGCTGATCCGAAGTCAGGAGCCAGGTGCTTCCTTCTGGTCTCCCATGCAGGTGCAGGGCCCAAGCACTTGGGCCATCCTCCACTGCCTTCCTGGGCCACAGAAGAGAGCTGGACTGGAAGAGGAGCAACCAGCACAAAATCCAGCGCCCCAATCAGGACTAGAACCTGGAGTGCTGGCGCCGAAGGTGGAGGATTAACCTAGTGAGTCACGGTGCCATCCTCAGCTCTGTGTTTGTGGCCTGGAAAAACAGTGGAAGATGGCCCAAGTGCTTGGCCCTTGCACCCACATGGAAGACCGGAGGAGGCTCCTCGATCTTGGCTTCTGATTGGCTCAACTCTAGCCATTGCAGCCATTTGGGGAGTGAACCACTGGATGTAGCACTTTTCTCTCTGTCTTTCCCTCTCTCTGTCTATAACTCTACCTCTCCAATAAATAAATAAAAACTTTGAAAAAATAATAAATGAGGAAAAAAATGAGAAGGAAGGAAAAGTCTTAATAGGTAGTCAATATTGGAGCAGTCGATCACATGTACCAGGGTTGATTTTTACTGCTTATATAGGGGAAATAAGTGTGGTGTACAGGATAGCATGCAGATGTAGTAACAGGAGGACAGGTCAACAAAAGGACAAGGAGAGGAGGGCGTTTAAGCAAGGACATGGGTCTCAGGGCCATTTTAGTTCCTCAGCTGAGAGCAGATCTGGTCCCCCTGCATTCTTAAGCAAGCTTGGTCACTTGCCTTGTAATCTTCTCCATCCCACCCTGTGCACTCTTTTCCAAGTAACCAGCTGGCAGAAAGGAAGGCCCAATGAGTTTGAAATGCCCATGAAAAGCTACCTCATCTCCACCCTCCATCATGGCCCTTAACTGGCTTATGCTGCATAAACCCAGCCCATAACTAAATTCTTGCTCTCTGCCTGTTCATTCTATGTGCATGCTGGCAGTCAGCCAATTTTGATATTTCATTATTTTCTTGAATAAATTCATTGTGGCTGTGAGTTTGTATCCTGTCTCCTCTCTGTTCTGCCCCTTTCCTTACAGACATCAAGAGAGAGAACCAGGATTTGAATAATTTTAAAATTTATGCCTATGTCATCTTCAAAAAATTAACAGAAAAAGAAAATACATATTATGAAAAAAGTATGAATGGATCTCAAAAATTTTTGTAATCAAAGAGATTTTGCTTTTATTCCATTTTTTGTGAACATTGTAAGTACCCTTACAACTTTCCATTAAAATAGGCTTGAAAATTTAGAAAGGGAAAAATGTCATTTGCGCTGAATCTTACAACTTAATTAAACACTATTTCTTAATGAAATTTCCTTTGACTTATCATTTTAGTATATATTAAAAAGTCTGGTATTAAATTCTCTAGTTTATTTCCTTCCCTCTGAATTAGAATATAAAGATAATCCTAAAAAGGCAGGATAAACTTTGACACCCACACTCTTTCTTACATTTTTACTCTAACGTAGTATGTACAACTATACTTAGAATTCTAATAATAAATATTTTATTCACCTTTGCATATTTTCTAACTATGTGTATGAAAATAAATATTTATATATATATTTATGTACAGGAACATATGATCAGAGTTCAAAAAGTTCTTGGAAAAATGAAGCTGTTTACTTTGTTATGACAATTTGAATTCTATGCATGTTTTGTGTGACAGGCATTTTACATGAACATAATTTTATTTAACTAACAGACATATAATCTTGTACATATTTATTGAGTGAATAATTATGTTTCTAAAAGGGTGCACCCTGTGTACTGTTTAATCAGGGTAAATAAATCTATCTCCAAACATTTGACATTTCTTTAAGGTGAAAATATAAAAAAAACGAGAAATATACATAATAGTAACATGATCTATAGTCAACACACTGTGAAGTAGAACTGCAAAACTTTTTATTTTATCTACCTATAACTCTGTAACTATTAATCAACCTTTCCCACTCTTCATTCTCCCCTATACTCTCCAGCCTCTGGTAACCATGATTAGAGTTTTATCTTCTTTGACAGCCACATGTTTTTAGACTCCACCTATGAATGAGATCATGTGACACTAGTGTTTTTGTGCTTGGTTTACTTCACTTAGTATTATGACATTCAGTTCAATCCATGTGTTGCTGGTGACAATATTTCATCCTTTTTATGGCTAAGTAGCATTCCATTTTGTATAATACCAGATTGTCTTAATCTTCATATCAGTGGGTAGATATTTAAGTTGATTCCATTTCTTGTCTGTTATGAATAGTGTATCAATAAACACAGTAGCGCAGATGTCTCCTTGACAAGGTGAATTCATTTCACATTAGTATATACACAATAGTAGCGTTGCTATATTATGGTAGATTCTCTCTCTCTCTCTTTCTTTCTTTCTTCTTTCCTTCCTTCCTTCTTTCTTCTTTCCTTCCTTCCTTCCTTTCTTCTTTTTTTTTTCTTGAGGAATTTTCTACTTTCCCATCAACAGTGTCCACGAATTCTCATTTTCTCCATATCCTTTGCCAACACCCGTTATCTTATTTTTCTTCTTGATGATAACCAATTTTAGCTGAACGAGGTGCTATCATATTGTGTATCAAACTAAAAGCACAGGAAACAAAAGGAAAAAGTAGACAACAGATATTTCACTAGACTAAAGAACTTCTGCATAGCAAAGGAAATAACCAACAGAGTAAGGCAACACCCTACAAAATGGTAGAAAATATTTGCAAACTATATATCTGACAAGAAGACAAGAGCTAGAATGTATAAGGAACTCAAACAACTCAATGGGAGCATCAACAACAAAAACCCACTCAAATAATGCATGGGTAGTACATCTATACATATATCTCCCACAAGAAGGCCTAAAATGACTGATAGTCATGTGAAATCACCAAGGGATGAAATCAATGAATTTTTTTAAAGATTCCTTGTGGGTGTATGTGTGTGTATATTTGTATTTGTGTGTGTGATACCCCCACACATATAAGAATATGCATGCGTGTGTGTAGAAAATACTATTTACATATATAAGAACAAACTACAAATTAAATATAGACTATCTTGAGCTACAATATCATAATTACATATTACCTTAGGCCATTTACTTGTTCAAAGTTTTCTGTATCCTATGTGTTGCAAAATTAAAATAGGAGGTATACAAATAGCCCATAAGCAGAAGAAAAGATGTTAAACATCATTAGATACTAAGGAAATTCAAATTAACACCATAAGCTGATACTATCTCTTACCTTCTAGTATAGCTAAAATAAAAATTTTAGACAATAATAATGTTAGTGAAAATGTGAAGAAATTATACCTTTATATACTGCAGTTAGGATTATAAAATGTGTAACCACTATTCATACAGTTTGAGGATTCATAAAAACGTCACACACAGAATTATCATGTGACTCATCAATTCTACTCCTAGGTATATGTCAAGTTAAATTAAAACATTGACGGAGACAGATACTTCTATGACATAGCAGCTTTATTCACAATAGCCAAAATGTAGAAATGACCCAAGTATCCATCAACAATTCATGACAAGCAAGAAGTGGTATATACATATAATCAAATATTACTCATGCCTAAATAATAGCTAAAATCTTATACATACTATGATATGGATGAACATTGAACACGCTATTCTAAGTGAAATAATCCAGACACTAAATCTCATATTATGCAATTCTGTTTAAACTAAATATCTAGAGTAGGATAATTCATAGAGACACAAAGTAGAGAAAAGAGCTACCCCTGGGAGTAGAAAAATCAAGAGTCATTTTTCATTGCATATAGAATTTCTGCTTGAGCGATGACAAAATGGAAAATATATAGTTGAAGTAGTTGCACATGATGAATGTAGTTACTGTACATTGTTAAAATAACCTCTTTTGCCATATGCATAGTTTACCAACATAAAAGTAGCAAAAAATGACAGCCACAAAACCTATATCTCTTTCATATTAAACCAAAATGTATTAAACCAAAATGCAGAGTATTAGTTACTTAGGTAAACAATGAATGAGGCTTAGGAAAACTTACCAATCTTCTTCTCAAGTGCATGGGACATATATAAAAATATCGTATAATAGAAAAGATAAGAATTTCTCAAAATTTAATAAGAGGAAGATTGGACACAAAACTATATACATTTGCAGCAAAACAATCTATAGGCATAAAACAAGGACATCAATAAAAGTGATATATTAATATAATCACTTAGCAATGTAATGAGAGACTGCATTCATTTGTATTTTTCATATTTTCTAAATCTCAAATATATTCACCCATGTTTACTTTAAACAAACAAATAGCACTATTACAGTAATGCTTTACTGTATATGGATAATGGAGTGATATATTTAACATAGCTGTACAGTCTTCAAAATTTGTGTAGTTTTCTGAGTTTCACTCAATGGAAATCAGATGCTGTATGTGTGTACTGCCATGTTTATTATTTTAATAAACTTTATGTAGTTCATTGTATATATTTTATTTTTTTAAGATTTATTTTATTTATTACAAAGACAGAGTTACAGAGAGAGGTAGAGATGGAGAGAGAGGTCTTCCATCCACTGGTTCACTCCACAGATGGCCGCAACGGCCAGAGCTGCACTGATCCGAAGCCAGGAGCCAGGAGCTTCTTCTGGGTCTCCCATGTGGGTGCAGGGGCTCAAGGTTTGGGCCATCTTCTACTGTTTTCCCAGGCCATAGCAGAGAGCTGGATTGGAAGAAGAGCAGCCAAAACTAGAACCAGCACCCATATCAGATGCTGGCGCTTCAGGCCAGGGTTTTAACCCGGTGCACCACAGTGCCAGCCTCCATTGTACTTATTTTATACAATACCTAATTGTGTGTGCTTTTTTTTTTTTTCTATTTTTTCTACTCCTTCAAATAAGAAAGTACATTAAGGCCAATGATTGTCACTATTATAAGCAAAGCACCTTATATAGTGAGTGTTGAATGAGAAATATTAAAGAATACTAAAGAAAACAGGTTATTTGGCTCATAAAACTATAATAATGGTATTTATTTTTAAGCACCTCTTATTATTTTAATTAATGGGTAAGTTATGATTTCCATTTTTATTTATATTTTAGTTTACTATTCAAGTTGAAGTAACTGTGTAAACCATTAATACCATGGGTAAGAGTGAAGTTGTTGTTTTTTTATTTAATGTCATTTTATAAATCTTTATTTATAAAGTACCCAGCAGAAGGAAGGAAATGAAGGTATTTCCCAATTGTATACAGAGATGAATAAATACATGATACCATTCTTGAAGATCTATTCTGTCTAAAACTCTTCAAAATTGACCATTATTTTTATCATAAACATGTTTGAAAATTCTAAATTACAAAATGATATATATGTAACTTATCAATATATTAACTCACTTTATATTAATATAGTTGTTAATTTTGAAAAATTTGGTAAAGACTAAGAAACCAGAACTGTATGTTTAAATATATTTTCAAAAAGAAAAATATCTTATTGAGTCCTTGCATTTTGAGAAGCAGCTATGTATGACAGGCACTTGGACTCACAAAAAATGTTACTTTATTAAAAATCCCATTGTGTTTGTGATTTACAAGTACTTTATACACTCACAATTACTTACTAGAATAAAATTGTATATTTTTGAAAATTACTGCAGTTTTATGATTTAATACATACTTACCCTTAATTTTAAATACCAGACTGTTCATCCAACTGGCTCCTGGCTTCAGATGGGCACAGCACGCCGGGCGTAGTGGCCATTTGGGGGGGTGATTCAACGGAAAAAGGAAGACCTTTTTCTCTGTCTCTCTCTCACTGTCTAACTCTGCCTGTCAAAACAAACAAACAAAAAACAAAAAAACTTGTTCTCAAAGATTTACTTCATTTTAGTATATTAAATGGATGATATTCTTATGTCTCATAAGTTTTAGATAAGCCAAAGTACTGAACTCCATTGCTTGTTTTCTTAGATGCTTCTTCAATTAATGATAAAACTTGTTCTCAAAGAAAAAATATATTATTGCAAAAATTAAAAGAAAAATGAGAAATAGAAGAAAGGGTAGGATGGAGGGAGGGGAGGGAAGTAGGATGGGGTGTTCTTAAAACTGAATATATGAAATACATGAAATTTGTTCCATTTATATAAGTAAAAAAATAACAAAAATAAAATTGATAAACCATTTGCTAGGCTAACCAAGAAAAGAGGGAATTTTTAAATATACACAATTAGAAATGAAAATAATGATATATGACTGACACCATTGAAATACAAAGGATTGTTAGAAATTACCATGAACAACCATATGAAAACACAATTAATAACATAGAATAAATGGACAAGTTCTTGGATGCATACACCTTACCCATATTCAAGCATAAAGAAATAAAATGCCTAAGCAGATGAATGATAAAAAACTACCTTGAATCTGTAATAGAAATTCCACCACCAAAGAAAAGTCCAGATCAGATGCCTTCAATGCTGAATTCTACCTGGCATATTAAGAGGAATTATCAACTGTAAGGCTTGGAATATGAAAGAAATTTGCTCCTTAAATTATTTCAAAAATATGAGGGATGAGGCTGGTGCAGTGGCGCAGCGAGTGAAGGCATGGTCTGAAGTGCTGGCATCCCATATGGGCGTTGGTTTGAGACTCGGCTGCTGCACTTCCAATCCAGCTCTCTGCTGTGGTCTGAGAAAGCCATAAAAGATGGTCCAAGTCCTTGGGCCCCTGCAACCGCATGGGAGACCCAGAGGAGGCTCCTGGCTTCTGGTTTCAGATCAGTGGAGCTCTGGCCATTGCAGCTTATTGGGGAGTGAACCATTGGATGGAAGACCTCTCTCTCTGTCTCTCCTTCTCTCTCTGTGTAACTCTGACTTTCAAATAAATAAATAAATCTTTAAAAAATATGAGGGAATTATTCTAAATATATTCTGTGAGACCAGCATTACATTGATGCCAAAACTACAATAGGTCTAAATGAAAAAATGAAGCTTCTTCTAATACCCTTGATGAACATAGAAGCTAAAATCCTTAACAAAATACTAGCAAAATGAATCTAACAGTACATTAAAATGATGAGTTACCAGAGATCACTTTTCAGTTAAATTTAAACACGTAAGAATAATTGTGTGTTAATTACAGAGTTCAACCAATAAAGTATGACAAAAAAAAATACTAAAAGGGATAAAGTATTAAGTTGTCCATCAAAAGTCAGGACAAGGGCTGATCAAGTCACCGTTTTTCATAGTGTCCATTTCACTTCAACAGCTTTCCGTTTTGGTGCTCGGTTAGTTGTCACCGATTAGGGAGAACATATGATATTTGTCCCTTTGGGACTGGCTTATTTCACTCAGCATGATGTGTTCCATATTCCTCCATTTTGTTGCAAATAACCGAATTTCAAATTTTTTATTGCTGTATAGTATTCTATAGAGTACATATCCAATAATTTCTTTATTCAGTCTACTCTGTTAAATATAAGAGAGGGAATAAAAGAGGGAGGAGATGTACAGTTTGGGACATGCTCAATCACACTTGCCCCAAATGATAGAGTTAGAAACGTGCCAGGGGATTCCAATTCAATGCCATCAGGGGTGGCATGTACCAATGCCATCTCACTATTCCAAGTGATCAATTTCACTTCACAATTGATCATAATGATAGGTCTAAGAGTCAAAGAGATCACATAAACAAGACCAGTGTCTGCTAATACTATCTGATAGAAATAAGAAGGAGAGAATGATCCAACATGGGAAGTGAGATACACAGCAGACTCATAGAATGGCAGATGCCCTAAACAGCACTCTGGCCTCAGAATTAGCCCTTAAGGCATTCAGATCTGGCTGAAGAGCCCATGAGAGGATTTTAGGCATGGAAAGCCAAGACACTCTTGCAAAACAAACAAACAAACAAACAAAACCTAAATGAAAGATCTCTGTGAGTGAGATCCTAGCTGAAAGAATGGGTCATCAGAGAAGGAGGTACCTTCTTCTGAAGTGAGGAGAGAACTTCCATTTTGACTATGACCTTGTCTAAATAAGATCAAAGTCGGCAAGCTCAGGGGGCTTCCATGGCCTTGGCAACTCATGACAAGAGCCAAGGGGGATTACTGATGCCATAAACAAGAGTGTTAACTTACTAAGTCAACAACAGGAGTCACTGTGCACTTACTCCTTATGTAGGATCTCTGTCCTTAATGTGTTGTACAATGTGAATTAACGCTATAACTAGTACTCAACAGAATTTTTCACTTTATGTTTCTATGTGGGAGCAAACTGTTGAAATCTTTACTTAATTTATACTAAAATTAATCTTCTGTATATAAAGATAATTGAAAATGAATCTTGATGCAAATGGAATGGGAGAGGGAGCAGGAGATGGGAGAGTTGCGGGTGGGAGGGAAGTTATGGGAGGGAAAATCCACTGTAATCCATAAACTGTATTTTAAAAATTTATATTTATTAAATAAAAGTTAAAAAGAAAAAAATGATAATTTATTGTGATTGTGCTAGATTCACCCAAGGAATGCAAGGATGATTCCATATATACAAATCAATAAATGTGATGTGCTACATAAATACAATGAAGTAGATTTCAATAGATGCAGAAAATAGATGTTATTCAATAGATGCAGAAAAAGCAATTGATAAAAATTCAACATCTCTTCGTGATAAAAACTATGTCCAAATTATGTGTAGAAGGGATATATTTCAGCATAATAACAACCATATGTAACAGCCCAACAGTTAACATCATACTGAATGAGGAAATGCTGAAGGCTTTCTCTCTGAAATCAGGAGCAAGAGGAGTATGCCCACTTGGACCCACTTTGTTTAACTGGAAGTCCTAGGTAGAGCAATTGCATAAGAGAAAGAAATAAGTGGAATCCAAATTGGAAAGAAGCAAGTCAAACTGTCATTGTTTACAGCTAAGCTGATCTTATATATAGAAAATCACAAATACTCAACTGAAAAAAAGTGTTAGAAATAATAAATTAAGCAAAGATTTAGGATACAAAGTAAATGTACAAAATCAGTAGCATTGTTATACACAAATGGAGAATCGTCTGAACAAAGAAGTCAAGAAAGTTAATTCCATTTCCAATAGCCACAACAAAACAGTAAAATATTTGGTAATAAATTTAGCCAAAGAGGTAGAAGGTCTCTATAATGCAAACTACAAATCATTGATGACAGAAATTAAAGAGAACAAAAATAAATAGAAAGACAACCCCTGTTTATGAACTGAAATAGTCACTATTGTAGAAATGTGTATACTACCCAAAATGATGTACAGATTTAATGCAATTTTCATAAAAATCTGGATGACATTTTTCACAAAACTAGAAAACACAGTACTAAAATTTGTATGAAACCGGCTGGTGCCGCAGTTCACTAGGCTAATCCTCAGCCTGCGGCACCGGCACACTGGGTTCTAGTCCTGGTTGGGGCACCGGGTTATAGTCCCGATTGCTCCTCTTCCAGTCCAGCTCTCTGCTGTGGCCTGGGAGTGCAGTGGAGGATGGCCCAGGTCCTTGGGCCCTGCACCCGCATGGGAGACCAGGAGGAAGCACCTGGCTCCTGGCTTTGGATCAGCATAGCGCGCCGGCAGTAACCACCACTTGAGGGGTGAACCAACGGAAAAAGGAATACCTCTCTCTCTCTCTCTCTCTCTCTCTCTGACTAACTCTGCCTGTCCAAAAAAAAAAAAAAATATTTTGTATGAAATCACAAAGGATCCAAAGTAAACATAATAATTTCAGCAAGAAAAGCAAAGCAGAAGGCATTACGCTACTTGACTTTAAAATATGTTAAATGCTACAGGGAAAAAAAAGCAAAATAGACTAATGGAATTTCATCAAGCTGTGTATTTGGAGCTCTCTAGTTGCATACTGGTTAGTCATTTGTGGCTTTATTTTTTTCCAACAATGTTTATAAATTATTTCTAAATCTAACAGTTGGTATCTTTCATCAATCCTGAAAAATTATTGGCCATTATTTTAAATATTGTCCATCCCCTAATGTCTGCTTTCTCCTGAATTTTTTTTTTTTATTTTTCAAAACTCTTACTACCCTTTATATATCATTTGCGTATCCCATCTCCTTGTCTACCTTATATGTATTCTGGATTATTTCATTAATTCTGTGGTTTACTTCATTCTTCAGAGGTTTCTAATATACTGTTTAACCAACCCCTGAAATGATTAATTTCAGTTATTAAAATTTTTAATTCTCAAGGTTCTTCTTGGTTCTGCTAAATAAACATTCCTGTTTAAATTTATTCATTAAATATACTAGTTATTAAAATGTATTAAGCATAGCTTCTCAGCCTTTTGGCTAAGATCAACTGTAAAATGTATTAAGCTTAAATATTTTATTTTATTTATTTGCAATACAGAAAGACCAAGAGAGAGGGAACCAGAGACAGATTGAGAGAGATCATCCTGTCACTGGTGCACTCCCATCTCATGTAGGGATGAGGTAGCCAAGGCCAGGAATCCAGAACTCAATATGGGTCTCCCTTATGGGTGGCAGGGATCCAAGTGCTTGAGCCAGAATTTGCTGCCTGTCAAGGTGTGCATTAATAGGAAGCTAGAATCAGAAGTGGAGCTGGAACTCAAACTCAGGCATGGTGATAAGGGATATGGGTTTCCTGGTGCCATCTTAAATTTTAAAATAGTAACAAAAATAATTGAAACTGTAGTAGCATATAACTCTTAAAATTATTTTGACAAAGATTTAAAACAATGTTCCACAAAATAGTATTTGCAGCAAACTGTTGTACGTAGGCATATCTTTTCTTTGATTTTTTTTTTTTTAATTTTAGCTCCACATATCATGGAGAACATGTTGTATTCACTTTCTCTGTCCAGTTTTATTTCTTTTTTAAAATATTTATTTATTTATTTGAAAGATTACAGAGATGCAGAGACAGAGAGAGAAAGAGAAACAGAGAGAGAGAGACAGAGAGAGAGAGAGAGGTTTCCATCTGCTGGTTCACTCTTCAGGTGGCCACAATGGCTGGAGCTGCACCAATCCTAAGCCACTAAGCCAGGAGCTAGGAGCTTCTTCCAGGTCTCCCACACAGGTTCAGGGGCCCAAGGATTTGGGCCATCTTCTAATGCATTCCCAGGCGATAGCAGAGAGCTAGATTAGAAGTGGAGCGGTTAGGACTCAAATTTGCACTCATATGAGATGACGGCACTGCAGGCAGTGGCTTTACCTGTCACATCACAGCACTGGCCCCCCAGTTATTTTGTTCAACATGATGTCTTTCAGTTGCAACCATTCTGATGCAAGTGATAGTATTTCATTCTTTTTTTTTTATCTTGCTGAATATCATTCTATTGTGTATATGAAGTACATTTTCTTTCCATATCTGATGATGGATACTTTGGTCAATTTTATGTTTTAACTATTGTGAGCAGTGCTGGTATAAACAGTGTGGTACAGGTATCTCTTTATTACAATGTGTTCATGTCTTTTGGATATGTACCCAGTAGTGAGATAACTGGATGATATGGTAAGTCTATTTCCAGTTTTTAAGAAATCTCCATACTGTTTTCCATAGTGGTTGCACTGACTTATGTTTCCACCAACAGTGTATTAGAGTTCCCTTTCTCCACATTCTTGCTGGATTTGTTACACTTTGGCTTCTTGATAATAGCCATTCTTACAGGTTGGGGTAATATCTTACTATGATTTTGATTTGCAATTCCCCTCTGCCTACTGATATTGACTATTTTTCATATATTTGTTAGCCATTTGTATTTCTTCTTTTGAGAACTTTTTCTTCAGATCCTTTGCTCATTTCATAACTGGATTGGTTGATTTCTTGGTTGAGTTTTTTGAGTTGCTGATATATTTTGGATATTTATCCTTTGTCAGAATTTGTTTGCGAATATTTTCCCCATTCTGTTGGATGTATCTTCACTCTATTGATTGTTTCGATGCTGTGCAAAAGCTTCTGAATTTTCCATAATTCAGTTTGTCTGCTTTTGCTTTCATTGCATGTACTTTGGAGGTTTTATGCAAGAAGTCATAACCTACACCAATATCTGGAAGTGTTTCCTGCACATTTTCTACCAGCAACTTCATAGTCTCAGCTCTTAAGTTTAGATCTTCAGTCCATCTTGAGTTGATTTTTTATATGATGAGATATATGGGTCTAATTTAAGTCATATATATATATGTAATCCATATATATATTCATATATATCATATATGTCATATTCATATGGAATCAAATAGGACCCAGAATAGCCAAAGCAATTGGAGGGGAAAAAAAGAAGCTGAATGCATCACAGTAAGTGACATCAAAGCATGGTACACATCTACAATAATTAAAGCAATGTGGTACTGGCATAAAAACCAACACATAGATCAGCAGAACAGAATAGAGAGCCAAGAAATTAATCTGCATACATACAGCTAACTGATTTTTGGCAGAAGTGCTCAACCATACATTGCAGAAAGGATAATCTCTTCAATGAAGGATTCTTAGAATCCTGGATTTAACATATATTTCTTACAAGGAATTTGTATTCCTTTGTACAGTCATCGGGGCATGTTATTAATCTGAGATTACTATATTTAATTTGAATTGCATATCAGTTTGTGGTTTTTAACATCTAACTAGTAATGAAATTTTCTGTTCAACACACATGTCTGAAATGAACAACTGGATATGGGAAGGTTCTCTTTTATTTCATAAACCCAGAACCTAAACTAAGAGAGGAAAAGTTTCTTTGTGCAGTGAGTTTTTACTTTTTTCTACTTCATCTTAGCCTTTTGAGATCTGAATTCTTTCCTGGTATGACCTGTATCCTGCATCATAAATGTGATCCTCAAGAACTGGAGCACCAGGCATTCGCAGGCAATACTGCTGGCTTTCATCCTCAGTTTACTAATGCAGACCTACAATTCGACAGCTCACTTATGCATTTTTAAAATCTCAAAACATACCTTTTTACATGCTTAGGGCTTATGTATTTGTCCCTTTTTCTCGGGTTATGTATATCAGTAATGAGAATAAATACTAATTTATTTTAACAAAGAGACTTAAAAAACACCGCCTCAGAGAACAAAGACATTTATCTCATAGTTCCCAAGAATATGAGAGAAGACTACAGGTTGGGGTAACAGTTTCAGTCCTAGTGATTTTCAGCGACTCATGTTGCATTGTTTGCAATGTTTGCATTGTTTTTGTTGAAGAATCCAGTGAATGAAAGAAATGAAGTTATTGCCCAAATGGTTTACAGAGATGAATAAAAATGTAATATCATTCCTGAAGATCTATCCTGTCTAAAATTTTTCAAAATTGTTCATTATTTTTAATTTAAGCACACTGGAAAACTCTGAAAATATAAATTATATATGTAATTGTCAATTTACTAACTCATTTATATCAATATAGTTGTTAACTTTGAAAAATTTGGAAATGACTAGGAAACCAGCACTGTATATTTAAATATATTTTCAAAGTCAGAGCAAAAAGAAAAATCTCATTGAGTCCTTGCATTTTTAGAAGTAGCTATGTATGACAGACATTTGGGCTCACAGGAAGTCTTACTTTATTAAGAATTTTAAAAAAAGTTGCTCTACCATTATCTGGATTATGTTACTTTATGCTGAAATGAGCAATGGGCCAGGCAGGTCTCTAGCTAGCATGATGTGGGTGAAATAGAATGTCAAGAGCAGTAGTGTCCTTTTACATGAATGAGTCAGAGGTTCACAGAGCAGTTCATTGTGGTCAAACATAACTATATGGGATGCTGGGAAATACATTCCTAGCAGTAGTCAATGGTTCTCTTTTTTTTTTTTTTTTAAGATTAAAAATTTATTTGAAAGGCAGAGTTACAAAGAAGGGACAGAGAAACAGAGATAGAGATATCTTTCATCCACAGGTTCACTCCCCAAATGCAGGCAAGAGCTTGGGGAGGGCCAGGCTGAAGCTCATAGCCAGGAACTTAATCTGCATCCCCTTTGTGGGTTCAGGGCCCAGGTACATGGGCTACATTCTGCTGCTTTCCAAGGCACATTAACAGTGAGCTGGAACAGAAGTTGAGCAGCCAGGACTTGAACCAGTGAACCTACGGGATGACGACATCTCAGATCTTGGCTTAAACCACTACACAACAATGCTGGCCCCAGCAAAGATTCTCTTAAAATCTTTCTCTGTGAAAGAAGGGAGAAATTGGTCCTGGGGGACAAGTAGCAGGCTCTTCTACACTTATTCTGCCATAATGACAACATTGTAATCCCTTTAGTTTAACAGATATTCCACTTTGACTATGACCCTGTGGTAATAAGATCAAAGTCGGCGAACTCAAAAGGCTTCCATAGCCTTGGCAACTCATGACTAGAGCCTAGGGAGATTACTGAGGCCATAAACAAGAGTATCAAATTGTTAAGTCAACAGCAGGAGTCACTATGTACTTACTCCTCATGTGGGATCTGTCCTTAATGTGTTGTCCAAGGTGAAGTAATGCTATAACTAATACTGAAACAGTATTTTACACTTTGTGTTTCTGAGTGGGTGCAAACTGATGAAATCTTTACTTAAAATATACTAAATCGATCTTCTGTATATAAAGATAATTGAAAATGAATCTTGATGTGAATGGAATGGGAGAGGGAGCGGGAGATGGGAGGGGTGTGAGTGGGAGGCAAATTATGGGGGGGGAAGCCATTGCAATCCATTAACTGTACTTTGAAAATTTATATTTACTAAATAAAAAATTAAAAAAATAAAAAAAATTATACGTGTTATGGGATACTATGTGATGTCTCATTACAAGTGTAAAAGTAAATATATTTATCCTTTCAAGCATTTAACATTTCTTTATAGTGAAATCTCCCAAAATCCCATAATTGAGTTTTTTATAAAGTAATATGTGGTGAATTAACATTATGTATTTACTCTACTCTCTCTAGAACCCCAGAACTTCTTACTCCTATTTAGCTGCAATCTAGTACCAATCAGACTTTCCCAATCCCTCCTCCCTCCAGTTCTTTATTAAAATGCAATTTAAGATGTACCATCATTAAGAGTCATATTGGTGGGTCTACCTTATTGCATGCTTAAAAATTTCAGCTCATGCATTATACAGGATCTATGCTACTATTGGGTCGTCTTTGACAATACCATCAATAAAAAGTACATGAGAGTAACATAAATTCTGAGAATAAAACATTAGGATTTTTTTCATTTTTAATTTATCAAAGACAATCCATAACTAACTGTTCCTAATAACAGAGCCTATGAACTTCCTTAAGACTTTAGCATAGTACTCTCCTTCTTTAGGTGAGCAGTCTTTTCTTGAAATTTTCTTGACTTCCATCACAACTTTATTTTGCTCCAATGAGTATGTGACCTTTTATTTCAGATTTGTTGTAATTCTTTATTTGTAACTTTCTACATTCACCTTTATTTATAACTTTACTATCTTCACAAAACTATATATTCTATATTTAACTAAACTCAAATATGGCACTCAATGTATTTAACAATCAATGTGGCATAGTTTCTCCAATCAATCAGTGATCCTGGAATGTCACATTGGTTATTCTAAACTATCATGCAGCCTTTAAATAAAAATGCCATATTGGAGGAAAAAAATGTTTGACCAACTGCTGTCACTGGTATTTCTTTTCCTTCTTCTATTCCTTCCCTGTTAATGAAACAAAACCCTCCATCGCCCAGAGATTTTATTCCTCGCTCTGAAACAACCTAGATCTATATTTCTGACCTCGCCCGTTTGCAATAACACATTAACTGGAAAGTACAGATCTCAAACTGCTTATCTCAAACCGCTTATCTCAAATCGCTATTTGAGGTGAAATACTAAAGAGATTCATTAATTTTGGGTGCTCTTCTGAGATAAAGATGAAATTTTTAGCCTTATATTTCAGGGCAGATATCTTGAAGGGAAATTGAACAAACATTTTTAAAAACATTTCTTTGGTTCAGCACTTTCTCACTCTGGAATGACTATATTAACCTTCTTTCAAAATATTTTCCAATAAGTTTTTACAATACTCCAAACTAATTACTATTTATTCCCCAAACTAGACTTCTTTGTAATTTCAGAACTTCCATATTACTACATTTCTGTTCTGTGTGCCTTACAGCTGACCAATGCATTAGTTATGTAATTGATACCAAAGCTAGTGTGAGGGTTTCATGTCCAACACTGAGGAGGATACTTATTTCCATGTTATAGATCTAATACTTGTCCTTACTTGTTTAAGAGTTTTCCAGGGGAACAAAATCAGTGGAGAGGGGAGAGGGAGAGGACGAGGGCAGAAGAGAGAGAGAAATCTGTCATCTGAATTGGTTGAAATAATTATGGAGGCTGAGGAGTCCCATGAAACTGAGATTGCAAGTTATAGAGCCAGGAAAGTTAGTGAACTTCAAAGTTCTGAAAACCAGGAGCTTTGATGTCCCAAAGTCATGAAAAGATGTATGCCCTATCTTAAACAGAAAGCACATTAGACACTTTTCTGCCTTTGTTCATGATCAGTACCTCAATAGATTAGATGGGGCCCACACACAATGGTGAGGGCACATCTTAGTACACCAATTCAAATGTTTATCACTTCCAGAAACACCTTCACAGGCACATCCAAAAATCATTATTTTCCCAGCTATTTTGGCAACACTTAGCTCAGTTAAGTTGGGAAGTAATTTAATTATCACACGACTAAAGTTGCCAATATTAGTATGCTGTTGCCTTGTACTTTCAATATTCTGAAACTTTTTGTCATATTTCTTCATAGTTCTCTCTTCATCCTTTACCCTGGAAAAAATAGATAGTTGTCAGATTGCAAGATAATTTGTGGTTGATCTATAACTTGTGAGACCCTACTGTCCCCAGTCTCTAAGCAGTGAAATCCAAAACATTCTTCACAGCTGTTTGTGATTTCTAGAAGATAGGTGGTTAAATTCTGAGAATTAATGACCCTCTTTTAGAGTAAATTCTCCCTGCAAAGTAATTGACAAATATAGATAATAATTTATACATTAAATCAGGGAATACTGTAACTAGCAGATTTCTTATTTGGCCAACTGTAGAATAGACACATGTCTTTCACTAAGCAAAACATACAGATATGCAGATTGAGAAGGAGATTTATAGTTCAATGTAGGTATGTTTTATACACATACTCTCATACACATGCACACACACACACGTGACAGACTGCTAAGAATTCAGGTATAACCTATATACTGCTGTCAAGAAGACAGCAGCTGTCTCAGCATAGTTTTACAGCTCTCCTAACATGTTTGTACTGATTCTGACCTTTTTTAAAAAATATTTATTCATTTGAAAGGCAGAGTCACAAAGGAAAGGGAGGAGACAGAGAGAGGCCCAAGTACTCAGCCTATCCTCTGCTGCTCTCACAGTTGTATGAACAGGAAGCTGCTTGGGAAACAGAGCAGAGTGGACTCGACCAGCACCATGTCAACGTGCTATGCCCGCATTTCACGAGCAGATCAACATGCCAAGCTTGATGATGTTCAGCATCACCCACCCCCCCATGCTGTGAACTGAAAGTCTATGGACCCTGTTGTCTTTTGTTTTTAAGTACACTAATTTAAAAGGATACTTTAAAAGAAATGTTTTATATCTGAAACAAATCCTTTTTCAAGGGAAGATAAATCGGGCTCCATAACAACCATACAGCTCATAGTTTATAGCCATTGTTCTGTAATTCAAATCATCCTCGGATCATTGTAATGCTCACAGATCTTTAGGTCTTTCTGTTCTGTCTCTGCATTCTCAGTGTCTGGTCCATGGTATGCACTATCAATGCTTGGCTGAAGGAATGAGAAAATCTATACCAAGTGAACACCCTTTTGTGAAACATTCTGTGAGAGTAGTTGACCTGAGTCACTGCCCTGTAAAAAACATTCCTGTGTGTAGAGGGTGATGAAGAAGGAGAGTATAAGACTATATGGTCTGATGGGGTGCTTCTCTCATGTGTTTATTTGTAAAACCATGTACAGAGCTTTAAAAATAGATTTTATCCTCATTTTTATAAAATCATTTCCAAACTTTTGTCTCAAAAGATTGATCAAGTTATGGAATTAGGATTAGGTATTTGTAACAATATTTGGTTTTATAAATATTAACCTTAAGAAATATAATTTTATAGGTTAGTGAGACTACAACTGGAATATCTCTACAATAATTAGTAGGATTCTTTTTTTGCTTTGTATCCCTCTCAACAATACTCATGCTTTCCTTATAGTCATTTTCTTTCTTAATTTTCTTGACTGATAAATTATTTTCAGTTAGGTTAGATTCAAGCCTGGAGATTTAGATGGCCCTTTTATTCCTTAGCTTTTATATTCACCTCATTTTACTCTGAGTCAAAGAGTTTTATTAGAAATGAAAATATATGTAAAAATTGTTATCATCTGAAGAATGGGGGGACATCAGTTACCTATCAAAATGCTACCACAGTATTTAAACTTGTTAGAATTTAATACATTTATTTTTTAATGTATTTTAATTAGTTTTATTTAAGGAATCACAACTGTGTATCAATATCTAATTTCCTTCCTAAAATTTAAACAGAACTATGATTCATCAGGAGGAACCATTTCCAGAATGGATTATTTAATTCCCTCTGGGTTCCCTAAGTCTTAAATTTTATAACTGTTTTTCAAATGCCTTTTTGATCACTTTTTGTCTTATAAAGCATTTATTTACACTGAATTATTCTATCATTTTCCTGCTATTGATGTGAACTCTTAATGTAAAGATATAATGATTTTTTTTTTCCTTCCTGGATTTCTCCAACTACCTTTTAAATCTTATTTTCATGATTTCACTTTAAATGCCTCAATAACTAGAATTCAACAAATATCGACTAAGTGTTTTATAAACTAGAGAACCTCTATATGTACCTTGGGAAGGATACAGTTGAGAACAAAGCAATGACAGTAACTGCTTTCAAAGAGTTTACATTTTAATTGGAGTCACCTATTATTCCAGCAATTCATGTATGCTATAAATTTTATGATTTGAAAGCTCATAACAGATGGCCTTATCTAGTATGATGTGAAGACAAAAAATGAAGAATTAAATGGGACAAGGTTAGGCAGTGAAAAAGATGAATATAGCACAATTCAAAAGATTACAGTGAAAAATGCCAATGATATTTGGATCTGGCTAAAAAGCCCATTAGAGTATTTCAGGCGTGTGAAGCCAAGACACTCTGGCAAAAAAAAAAAAATAATAATAATAAATAAAATGACCTAAATGAAAGATCTCTGTGAGTGAGATCCCAGCAGAAAGAATGGGCCATCAAAGAAGGAGGTACCTTCTTCTGAAGGGAGGAGAGAACTTCCATTTTGACTATGGCCTTGTCTAAATAAGATTGGAGTTGGGGAACTCAAGAGGCTTCTATGGCCTTGGCAGCTGATTACAAGAGCCTTGGGTGATTACTGACACCATAAATAAGAGTGTCAATTGTTAAATCAACAACAGGAGTCACTGTGCACTTACTCCCCATATAGGCTCTCTGTCCTTAATGTGTTGTACTATGTGAATTAACGGTATAACTAGTACTCAAACAGTATTTTACACTTTGTGTTTTGGTGTGGGTGCAAACTGTTGAAATCTTTACTTAGTATATACTAAATTTATCTTCTGTATATAATGATAATTGAAAGTGAATCTTGATGAAGAATGGGATGGGAGAGGGAGTGGGAGATGGGATGGTTGCTGGTGGGAGGGTGGTTATAGGGGGAAAAGCGGCTATAATCCAAACATTGTACTTTGGAAATTTATATTTATTAAATAAAAGTTAAAAAAAATGCCAATGAAACCAAACAGTGAAACTGTTGGCATATCTACAGGCACAGTCCAAGTCCATAGTCTACCTACTACTGCCTATGTGTCCCTCTGTCCTTGATCTCAGGACTAAAAGCTGTTGGTATAATCTAGACTTCTTTAAAAAAGACTAAGAACCAACTTCTTACAAGAATGACTAAATTCAGAGCCATAAGTGGGAGGAGCCCCATACCAGAGATTAAGTCTCCCTCTTTCATTTGAAAAATTTTTGTCAAAATGTTTGAAATAAAGAGAAAAGTAAGTCACTTCATATGAAGTTGAGAAAAATATTGTTAATCTCATTCTTGGCTATTTTAACTGGACACAGAAATCTTGAATGCAGATAGTGTTTCCTAATTCCAGTCATTTTGTCTATCTTTTATTTTTTTATTAGTTCTATCACTTTCAATCATACGCAATACAATGTAACTGAGTCATTGAGAACCCATTTATTTATAGAATATGTTTTATGAATAATTATAACCTTTATGTTCCTTTCAACCTATTCCCATCTTAAAATTTTGTTTATTGCCTTTTCTCTCCTTCTTTCTCTTATTCTTCCTCTTCTTCATTTTCTTCCTTCTTTTCTCAGCAGGCACATTTCTTTCGAATGTTCTCTAACACATTTACCCTACTTATCAGGAGCATTGACGATATAGTTATGTAACTAGGTCTATGGAAAGTTGTGTTTGTATGTATTTATGATTTGTATTTTCTATAGTAGAAACTTAAATTAGTTCTGGCCAGGCCAATGTTTGGTCTGGTAGTTAAGACACTAGTTTTAATTCCTGCATTCCATATGAGAATACTTGAGTTTAATGCCTTGTTCTGGCTTCCAAACCAGTTTCATAGTAGTGAGAATGGTGGGCAACAAGTGATGTCTTAAATAATTTGGTCCGTGTCACCCACTTAGAAGACCTGGATTGAATTCTCAACCTTCAGATTTCAGGCTGGCTCAGTACCACACGTTGCAATCATTTGGGAAGTGAATCAGCATATGAGAGTTCTCTCTCTTTTACTCTTTCACTCTCCCTCCTCCCTCACTCTGTCTCTCTCTCTTAAATAAATAACAAATTTAAAGAGTAATAAATTATTCCTTTCAAGAGAGATTATGTCATTATATCCATGAAGAATTTTAGTTTTGTAATTATAAGGGAGGTATTCACTACTCAGGTCCTCAACCTGGAATATAACCCAAATATGAGAACTTAGATCTGTGCAGTTTTATTTCTTAATTAATATGTTTTATGCTGTAATAAGTTGTCACTTTTGAGGGCAGCATCAAAAATCTACACAGATTATTATATTGTGAAAATACATTTTTCCTACCAATAACGTAAGCCAGGTCAGAGATTGGGGCCAGGAATTTAGTTGAGAAGAGCAAGAAAAGCATGCACTTGCAACTATGCAGAACCAATGTTCTACCAAACTCCATGGTGGGAGACTTATTTCTAAGGAAAGATAAACACTTAAAACATTCCTATGAAAGGTACTGGTGATAGAGGTGGAGAGCCATAAAATCTCATATTTGCAAAACTTGAGAAGTGAGCTTTAGAGGACAAATATAGGGAGTAGCAGTTCTCTGTGGAACAAAGCAGTCAACACAGAGAGATTCTGAGATAAAATTTTTGTATATTTTTAATAGGTGATCAAATAATTTGGAAGCATTCATTAAAGTTATATTAATTTATTATTTTGTGCTCCTTTTTGATTCATGTTTCTACTGTAGAACTTTTTTTTCCAACATGGATTCTGTACTACCCATCTTTTATAGTTTCTTCCTAGATCTATCAAAAATTATAACTTTAGTGAGTTGTCCCAGTTTTATTATAATGTTCATCAAGTTATTTATTAAGAGGTACAGCCAACCTACAATTCCAGGTAAATATTTTACTATGTTCTATTGTAAAAGTAAAATTCAGTTGTTTCCTAATAAAGTCATGCTGCCTTCAATAAGTACTAATTTGCTAAAGACCATGTTTAATGCTAATGAATGTCCTTACATCCTTGGTATTCTTTGGAGTAACCAAAATGCAACTTTTCTGGTTATACCTGAATTCAGCCTTAATACAGCTGCAGAGATCTCTTGGGATATGTACAAGTTTCTCAAGAACAAAAACATCTTCTACTAGCTTCATGTTTTACACTGCCATTTTTTATTTTATTAACGAGAAAAGAAGAGAAAAGAAAAGTAGAAGGATGGAAGGAAGGAATGAAAGGAAAGAAAGAAAGGGAAAGAGAAAATTTCCATTGAAAGAAAATCCTTTAATAGTATATACATAATGTCCCATTGAAATGTGTTTTAAAGTGGCTTCAAAATTTAAGGCAAGAAATAGCAGCATTATTGTTCACATTCTAATTAATATTTTTATTTTTTAACTTATTTATTTGAAAGGCAAAGTGTAAGGGGCAGGGGAGAGAAAAGGAAGGAGAGAGGTAGTAGGGGAGGGAGGGATGGGTGAGTTTGAGAAAGATAGAGAGAGAGATAACTTCATTCTCTGGTTCACTCTCCAGCAGCCAGGTCTGGGCCAAGCAAACCAACACATTAACAGAATGCTGGATTGAAAGCAGAACAAGTGAAACTCCAACTGCTATTTCTGATATGGGATGTTGATGCCAAGTAGCTTTTTCATTTAACACATTTGCTAATTCTTGAGGTCCACAATGCCTCTGGTTTATGATTTGATGTGCTAATTTAGTAGAAAAGACATTAATTAAGTAATTCAAAAAGTAGATTACATAATGCAGATGATAATTGTATATAATCCTGAAATTATATTTACATATATATATATATGTTAGAAATATATTACAAAATTCTATTTAATATCCTGGTTAGCCTGAGTCAACAACCTGATATTGTTGACAGTATCACCTGTTGCACACCCAAACCCAACATAGGTCTTCTAGGACTCAAAATTCTCACTTTTTGTAATTGATTGTGGTACCTTCTTTTGTAAGGGATGGACATTCCCCTTTTCTTTTCCATATAATTCACATTTAAAATTGTTGGTGTTGAATTATCTCTGCTTCAGTTAGGGAGAAGTCTGGGAAATGAGCTTCAGTGGGTAAACATCTGAAATGATGAAGTTCACATTCTTTTTTTTTTTTTTTTTTTGACAGGCAGAGTGGACAGTGAGAGAGACAGAGAGAAAGGTCTTCCTTTGCCATTGGTTCACACTCCAATGGCCGCTGCGGCCAGCGCGCTGCGGCCGGCGCACCACGCTGATCCGATGGCAGGAGCCAGGAGCCAGGTGCTTTTCCTGGTCTCCCATGGGGTGCAGGGCCCAAGCACTTGGGCCATCCTCCACTGCACTCCCTGGCCACAGCAGAGAGCTGGCCTGGAAGAGGGGCAACCGGGACAGAATCCGGCACCCCAACCGGGACTAGAACCCGGTGTGCCGGCGCCGCTAGGCGGAGGATTAGCCTAGTGAGCCGCGGCGCCGGCCGAAGTTCACATTCTTAAGAATTATGCCAACAGAATAGAATTAATTAACTTAGAACAAGCATGTCCAAAGAAGCAATGAGTTCTTCTAAAATATCACTACAGCAAACTAACTGTTTTTCATATGCTCTGAAAGTATAGAAAACTGAGTATGCTTTTATTTTACATAAAAACAAAAATTAAATAAAATATATTTTAATTACTATTACAGAACAAAACTATTTAAAATAAAAAGATATATTTTGGTTGCTTGGTTTAAATAATTTTAAAAATACTAAAAAAATGGGAAATGTCATATTAATGAGGTATAGAGTTTCCCACAAATTGAAATTCTCATTTTGGTCCTAATTTATCACTAAATAACTATATACTTTTCTGCAAAGCATATAATTTCCTTAACCTCTTCTATGTTCATTTTGTCATGTGTGAGAAAGACAAATGTTGGATTAAACAATAACTGAAGTTCCATTTGATGCTTATATTTTATAATTTGTGGATTATTTTGTATGTCATATACATTCACACATATATTACATATATTTTTAATTTTTGTTTGTGGCAAAAGAAATTTATGAAAACTAATAAAATTGCTTATCTAACATTTGTGATTTCTGATATAACCTTTGGAAATTAACACCTTTGATTTCTTAAATTCATTTATGTTGGACTAAATAACTACAAATGTAACAAAGCAAAAAAAATTTCTTTTTTATGTTATGGATGTGGGAGGGGCATATGGGATTGAGCTTGACCTTTCACCTTTCAAATATCTTTTCAGGAAATGTAAAGACCTTGAGAGGAAGAAAAGATAGCATTGCTGCTTACATTCTGGGCCACAGAGTAGAGAGTTACTCTATTCTCTATTATTCCATTATCTGTAGGTTGTAATACTGTGGGAAGTTCTTATGAAGTGCCTTTCCTTTATTTGCAGTTTCTGTTGCACTTCCCAATTTCTCTCCAGAGAGAGAGAAATTCCTTTGGGAGCCTGGAGCTAAATTAATCCACTGACTAGAATCTGTATAAGAATGTGTGTCTGCAGTGCTCATGTCTCAGGAGTAATATGGTTTCAAAAAGATGCTTTATCCTTGTTTTATTCCCTGATGTAAAGATAAGATGAGGAATAATTAAGGCATACCTTTGTAATTCAAAGTTGTATGGAGGATTATAGGCTGTGAAAAGTTATATGCTATGGTGACCTTATGCAGTATTTGACTTTTTCAGCCTTCATTCATTTTGTCATTTCATGAAAATAATGTTAAGTAAATCACTAGTTTTTCTTATTTTTCCATACATAAGAGAAGCAAATATTCCTAGAGAGTCTCCTATACTCCTGTATTCAATCCATCAACATCGTGCCCTGCTAGGCATTGTTTTAAGCTATGAGAAATCAGAACTAAAGGAAGCTAACTAAATAAGCTAGAAAAGGCAAAACTGTACAGAAATCAAAAGAAGGGGCAACAAGTACTATAACAGAGAGCTACCCATATTCCCATGATTTCATGAAGCAAGACAGGGTAATAAAAGGCTGTGTGTTAATTTACTTACTCTGAAGCCTATCATAAATGACTGAAGGATTTTAATTAAATATGTTCCATATTCATATTTATTTTAGAAAGAACACTTTGGCATATCTCAAGAGGTCTGATTCTGTAGAGACAAATTTGAATTGGTAGGAATTGGTAGCTCTGGGATCTGCAAGGAGAGAAGGCCTACATTTCCAGGAATGGAGAGTCCCTACCCACACTTCCGGGGAAGAAAAGTCCTTGTCAAGGTCCCCAGGGGTGCCTAAAGGTCAACCAATGAGGATCAGACCTGCCTCAACCTTTAACCCCCATGCCCTGTATCTATAAAAGGAGCCCTCCCAACCTCTGATGCGCGACTTCCCCAGCCCCTGCTCTGTTGGGATGGGTGAACCTCGCCCAAGAGCGGAATCCCAATAAAATCTTGTTTTTTAATTGATTCATCTGCCTGGGAAGATTTGTTATGTGCTGGACACCTTGCAGGAATACCAGTCTGAAAAACATGGTAATTGCCAAGTCAGAAGTGATGATACAAGCTGAGGGTTGAAAGAAGGAAACAAATGATAAATAGTTTAGGCAACCAAAATGGATGTAAAAGATGATCATTATGAATTAAGGGCATAATAGGAAAAAAGTCAAATGTGCTTACAATTTGTTTTTAAATAGTGAGAAAAAAATGTACCTGGTGTTCTGTGTTCATAGTTTCATAATGCCTCATCTGTTTTGTTAAATTTATGTATCACAAATGTCATTTCTGTTTGTAGATCGACTTTCCAACAAGAAGAGCCTCTTAAGGGTGGTATAACAGTACATAAAGAAATAATCATACGTGGTATAAATATTGTTGGTGATCAGAATATTGCTCTCATTAAAAATAAACATTGCCTTTTAATTATCAAAGCAAAGTCCCTTTTATTTACCCTTATTTTTTTTAGATTTATTTATTTATATGAAAGAGTTACACAGAGAGAGAAGGAGAGGCAGAGAGAGAGAGTGAGAGAGAGAGAGAGAGAGAGAGAGAGGAGAGGCAGAGAGAGAGAGGTCTTCCATCTGCTGGTTCACTCCCCAGTTGGCTGCAACAGCCAGAGTTGTGCCGATCTGAAGCCAGGAGCCAGGAGCTTCTACCGGGTCTCCCATGTGGGTGCAGGGGCCCAAGGACCTGGTCCATCTTCCACTGCTTTCCCAGGCCATGGGATAGAGCTGGATCAGAGCAGGAGCAGCCAGGACTCAATCCAGCGCCCACATGGGATACTGGCATGCAGGAGGCGGCTTCACCTGTTACATAACAGCACAGGCCCCATTATTTAACTTTCTTTAACAATATTTAATTTTATTTTTATTTGAAAACACAGGCAGAGAGCTTAACACCTGTTGGTTCATGGTTCATTCCTCATATGCCAGTAACAGTTTTGGTTGGGTTAGACCAAAACTAGGAAGAGAACTCAAACAGGGTCTCATACTTGGGTGGCAAGAATCTGAGTACTCCAGCCATCCCCTACTGCTTCCCAGGGTTTGCCTTATTATAAAACTAGAATAAGACCCAGAGCTGTTCTCAAACACAGGCTCTCAAATAAGTGATGCAGATGTCCCAATTGATATCTTCATTGCTTTGCCAAATACCTGTCCCTTATTTCTCTATATAAAATATCTCTATGAAAGTGTTTGGTCTAGCATTTAAGATACCTGCATCCAATACTGGTTTGCATGAAATGTCTGGATTGCATGCCAAACTCTCACTCCTAACTCCAGCCTCCTGCAGGTGCAGACCCTGGACGGCAGTGGTGATGATCCAGATAATTAGGTTTCTGCCACCCATGTGAGAAAATTGAATTGAGTTCCAGCTCTCAGCTTCAGCCACTCTAGACACAGGTGCTTGTGACATGAACCAGCATATAGGAACTTTCTCTTTGTCTTTGTTTTCTGTCTCTCTTCCTTCTTTTTCCTTCAAAACACCAAGCTTCCCTCTCTCCATGTTGAGAATCACAATATTACCCATTTTCTTCAGTACATTGATTTCTTTTGTTTAAAGTTGGTAGTTTTTGTGATTCTGTTATTGATCCTCTTATTTTATTTCAGCCATCTGTTTCCCTTGCATAATTCAAATTCTTTTATTATCATAATTTCATTTTTCTACAATTATCAATAGATCAGTTATTCTTGTCTCACTGTTCTCATATATTTGCATATTAGTGTATATTTATAAATGTTTTTTTAAAACTTACTTATTTTGAAAGCCAGAATTACAGAGAGAAAGGAGAGACAAAGAAAGATCTTCCAACCACTGATTCATTTCCCAAATGGTCACAACAACAAGGACTGGGCTAGATCGAAGCCCAAAGCCAAAAGCTTCAACAAGGTCTCTCATGTGGGTGGCAGTGGTCCAAACACTTCGGGCTTCTGCTACTGCTTTTTACAGACCATGAGTAGGGAACTGGTTCAGAAGTGGAGCAGCTGGGACATGAACTGGCACCCATATGGGACGCCAGCATTGCAGGTGGGCAACCTTTACCTATTATACCACAATGTTGGCCCCTATAAATGATTTTTGAAGTCAATAACCTTAGCGCTACATATACTCATTACATGCAACCTTTATGAATTGACTGTCTTCATACTGAGCTATATGGAGTAGAGCACAGGACTAGATTTCATTATTCCCTCAGATGGAGTTATCTCTACCAATCACTTTTCTGCTGTACTAAATGCAGGTATCTTTCAAAAACTGTAGAGGCCTGTAGAACTACCTGTTCAAATTTATGTTTTCCATCTTCTCTGGGAGAAAGGTAGTGGTATTAAGACAAAATCAAGTCTTGAGCTGGATCACAGGGACTCCTAGCAGTAATGTTTGGTATATTAAAATGCAATTGTATACTAACTAAAGGTTTCATTAGAGGTTAGCAACCCGGTCACATAGGGGGTTGTATTCTGTTAGATCTTGTCCTAGGGTGAGTGTGTAACCTCCAGGGATTATGGGGAGTGAAAGCTGGTACCACTGAGAGGCAGGCTGACCATGCTTTAGCCACCATGTAAAGTTCTTTGCTAAGATACCCTGTTGGCTGCAGAGCTGGTCCCTGAATCTGAGTCAACAACCATAAAACTGTTCCTTTTCTCTCTGTTACATAGATTGAAGACTTTGCTCAATGGGAAGCTTAAATCTGGGGCCTTGAAAAACGCCCACTTAAGGCCCACTTAAGCTGAATAGAGGCCTGTTGGGCCCCTGGGCCCCTGTGAAAATAGGGGTCCCTAAAGTTTGGTTATCTTTTATCAGTAAGTGCAAAGGCAGACGATTTCCCCATGCCTAAAGGTCCGGGACTGATAGAATCCTGTGACTCCAAGGATTGGAATTAAAGGAACTATTGCATTGTTTTAAAACTGCCTGTGACTTTAAGTTGTCTGTTATGCCTTTTAACCTTTGTCAGGTCTCTGGCTTTGAGGGCTATTGTTTTTAATGGGGCAGAGAGGAGGGATCATTAAGATGAGTTCATATTGGTTAGGCAGTTATTCCTGGGCCAGTGTTTCCCTGGGTTGCCCAGACCCCTGGATTAGTATCTGTCTCAATTAGGGAAAGCTATAAGGATTGCCCTGGGGCCAAGAGAATGGTGGTTCCCTTAAAATGCAAATTATCTCTCTCTAGAATGAGTGTTGAGTTCTCTGGTATGATCAGGAAAAAAAAACCATATGTGGAAAAAAAAGTGTAAATATTCCAGCGCCACAGCTAACTTGGCTAATCCTCTGCCTGCAGCACTAGCACCTGGGGTTTTAGTCCAGGTTGGGGCAACGGATTCTGTCCTGGTTGCTGCTCTTCCAGTTCAGCTCTCTGCTGTGGCCCAGGAGGGCTGTGGAGGATGGACCAAGTGCTTGGGCCCTGCACCTGCATGGGAGACCAGGAGGAAGCACCTGGCTCCTGGCTTCGGATCGGCAAATCGTGCCCGCCATAGTGGCCATTTGGCGGGGGGTGAATCAGCGGAAGGAAGACCTTTCTCTGTCTCTTTCTCACTAACTCTGCCTGTCAAAAAAAAAAAAAGTGTAAATAAAAAATTATCCCAGTTACATCTTAGGAGCTAGGTGAAATATCGAACTACATGCTTTCCTTGGATGCCTCTCAGACAGAATACTGCTGTCTTTAATTTTAAAGTTTATAATATTTTAATTTAAAAATTACTTACATAAATTATTATACATTGCTTACCCTAAGTGTTAAAATTGGGCCGGCGCCGCGGCTCACTAGGCTAATCCTCCGCCTAGCGGCGCCGGCACACTGGGTTCTAGTCCCGGTCGGGGCGCCGGATTCTGTCCCGGTTGCCCCTCTTCCAGGCCAGCCCTCTGCTGTGGCCAGGGAGTGCAGTGGAGGATGGCCCAGGTGCTTGGGCCCTGCACCCCATGGGAGACCAGGAAAAGCACCTGGCTCCTGGCTCCTGCCATCGGATCAGCGCGGTGCGCCGGCCGCAGCGCGCCGGCCACGGCGGCCATTGGAGGGTGAACCTTTCTCTCTGTCTCTCTCTCTCACTGTCCACTCTGCCTGTCAAAAAAAAAAAAAAAAAAGAGTTAAGAAAATCAAATAATCATATCAATAATATAAAGTGAAAAACTTGGGTGAAAACCTACTATTTTAGGGAGAGTGTTTGGCATAGATATTATATGATTTCCCAAATCAAGGTTCCTGGAGATGCTCTCCATTCTATTTTTTTTTCTAGCATAAATCATGGGAGGCAGCTGAGTAAGCTTAGGGAAGATCTGTAAGTCTCCCTGTCTGTTTGTCTCACTACCAAGTATTTCATGAAACACCTCAGGCCCATAGTAAATATTTACTGAATACATTTCCATAGTTAAAAGTGCTGTTTTACCTTTGCTGTTATTTTAGCAAAGCATTCCCAGTTCAATTTTGTGCAAATATTCACACAGCATATGTTTAATTCTTTAATCCATCTCAAGCTGATTTTTGTGTGTGATGCCAGATAAGGATCTAATTTCATCCTTCAGCCCATTGAAATCCACTTTTCCCAGTATCTATTTGTTGCAGAGACTATCCTTTCCCCATTGTGTATTCTTAGCACCCTTATCAAAATGAGTAGACTATTTGTCACATCTACTCTGCATGTAGACTGTCAATTCTGTTCCATCAGTCTGTATCTGTCTTTATATCAATATATCACTCATTTAATTACTATCACTTTGTAATATATTTTAAAGTCTGGAAATATAATGTCCTCAGCTTTGTTCTTTCTCAAAATAACCTAGGTTGTATGATGTATTTGATGATTAACGTGAATTTTACTAAAAAAAAAAAAGTCATTGTGATTTTTGACAGACATTGCATTGGACCTGTAGATCTCTGTGGATACTTACAGACATTTTAACACTGCTATATCTTCCTATACATGAACTTGAGTGTCTTTTCTCTTAGAGTCTTAAGTTCTTTCATTTATGATTTTACTTGTTTACAGAGTATAAATTTTTTACCTCCTTGAAATTTCTAACTATTCTTCTCTTTTTGACATTGTTATAAATGGAATTTTTTTTCATTTTACTTTTCATATAGTTCATTATGAATGTGTGATTTTCTATGTTGGATATATAAAATGAAAATCTGGGGCCAGTGCTGCAGTGTAGCAGGTAAAGCCTCCACCTGCAGTGGCAGCATCCCTTCTGGGTGCCAGTTTGGGGCTCAGCTGTTCCACTTCCTCCACTTCTGCTGATGCACCTGGGAATGCAGAGGAAGATGACCCAAATCCTTGGGACCCTGCACCCACATGATAGATCTAGATGAAACTCCTGGATCCTGGCTTTGGCCTAACTCAACCCTGACTGTAGCGGCCAGTTGGAGAGTGAACCAGCAAATGGAAGATCTCTCTCTCTCTCTCTCTCTCTCAGCGTCTCTTACTCCATAACTCTAGCTTTTTAAATAAATAAATCTTTCTTTAAAATGATGAAAATTTACTGAACACACCAGTCAGTTCTAGCAATTTTACTGATATATTTTTGGTTGTCTACATGTGATACCATTTTATATGGAAACAGTAATGATTTTTCTTCTTCCTTTCCAATTTGAATTACTTTTATTTATTATTTATTTTTTATTTTTATTTATTTTATTATTTTATTTATTTATTTTTATTTATTTATTTAATTATCTTATTTATTTTATTTTTATTTATTATTTATTTTTCTTGGCTCTGATTTGTACTATTCTGAATGAAAGGTGAGAATGAATATCTTTGCCTTTTTCTTTGATCTTAGAGAAAAATCTTTTAGTTTTTTCATAGTTGAGTAGTATATTAACTATGAGCTTTAATTTACAAGGTTTATTGTTTTGAGAAAAGTTCCTTCTGTACCTATTTTGATGAGAATGTTTATCAAGATTTTAGTGAAATGCTTTTTCTGACTCTCTTGAGATGATTGTTTGAGCCTTATCCTTCATTTTTATTAATGTGATGTATCAAATTGTAAAACTCTTAGAAGAAACCACAGGGGAAACATATCTTGTCACTGGGCTTGAATGTGATTTCTTCGATATGACACCAAAAACTCAAGTAACAAAATTGAAGAAGTAGGACCACATCAAACTAAAAACTGCACAGCAAAGGAAATGATCAAGACAATGAAAGGGTAACCTATGGACTGAAAGGAAGAATGTGTCAAACATATCCAAAAAGAGAAAACTATCAAAAACATTTGAAGCATTTCAACTCAAAGGCAAAACAACAAATCACATGGTTAAAACTGACCAACAGTTGCATAATAATTTCTTCAGAAAATGCATGTGTTTGGCCAATAAATAGATGAAAAGGTATTCAATATCATTGTTCATTAGTGAAATGACAATCAAAACCACAATATGATATTGTTTTGTATCTATCAGTATGACTATCAAAAAACAAAAACCACACAAGTGTTAGCAAGGATGTGGAGAAAGTGGGAATTTATTCACTGTCATTAGGTATGCAAAATTGTATAATTGCAACAGAAAACACTATGGAGTTTCCTCAGAAAATGAAAAAAAAAAAATGGAGCTACCATAGGATTCAACAATTTCACTTCTGGCCAAATACCTAAAAGAATGGAAATCGGGAAAACATTGTAATATCTGTATGCTCATGTTCCTTGTAGCACTCTTCTTGATAAATGGTATATTGAAACAACCCAAATGTCCATTGACAGTGCAACAGACAAAGAAAACATGAATAAACATACAATGGATTATTATTGGGCTATTTAAAAAGAAGAAAATTCTATCATTTGTAACCACATGGGTGGATCATAGGAAATTTAGCAAAGTGGAATTAACCTGACACAGAAAAACAAAATTACATAACCCAGTTAACAAACAATACTGTATTGTGGACTTAAAAATTTTAAAGAGTAGATCAGATTCACAGAATTCTTACCTCGAAAAGTGGAGTCTCACAAAAAAACATTTATGGATGTCAAGTATCTATTACTTTTGAAGTGATGGATTAGCAGGAATATGCATATGCTCTAACTCATAATTTGTATACACTAGATAAATATGTATAGTTTTGTATAAATTATATCTAATGAAACCATTGCATTTACATCAATTTTATTTTTGCATTTAATATTATTTATTCATTTTGCACTAATGCCTTTATAAATTTAGAATTGGATGTTGTGTGGTACTTTAGAAGTATCCAAAAACTTCTTTTTCAAAATATATGATTCTAACACTGTTTTTTGAAAAACCACAGTATCTCTAAAGATTTCAAATTACAGTTGTGTAGTATGGTAAAATAGCATACTTAATTATTTTCAATCATGTAAATATTTGCTTGCTTTTTTCTAGTGCCATTATCATAAAAATTAATCATTGTATCTTTATGATCAGCATAAAATAATTTTTTAGTTTTTTATTTAAATATGAATAAATGTTTAGTGTCACAATGCAACAATACAGAAACACAGAATGAAAATTTAAGAACGGACCTGGTGCTGTGGTGTAGCGGGTAAAGCTGCCGCCTGCAGTGCCAGCATCCCATATGGGAGCCGGTTTGAATCCCGGCTGCTCCTCTTCTGATCCAACTCTCTGCTATGGCCTGGGAATGCAGAAGGAGATGGCCCGGGTGGGGCAAGATGGTGGAATAGGGAGGGAGCACACTGATAGTCCGGGAAAAGATAGTTCAATAAAAGTTGAGATTCTGTAGTTTCAGGGAAAAACTAGAGAAAAAACTAGAAAAAAAAAAATACTGCAGAGGAAACTCTTCTGGAACTAGTGAGACAAGGTAGACCTGCAAGGAGGGTGCGGATGCCCACAGCACAGGACACCAGCCGACGAGTCTACACACCAGTGCTGGAAGCTGAGATGAGACAGGGCACCCGACACCACTGCAGCAGCTGCTGCTGCCCCCCCAACCCACCCTGGGATGGACAGGTGAGACAAGCACGAGTGAGTGGGGGAGGAAATCGAAAACAAAATAAAGTGAATAGCGCCTGCGGGAAGAGTGCACGATCCACGGGGATGAACTGAGGGACTGAACACGCCAGGATCCTTTGGTGTCTCTGCCCTCCCCCCAATCAGAGCTGCAACAGGCAGAGAGCAGCCATCTTGTTTGTTTACATTCAGGCATAAAGGAGAACTGCCTCTGCTTCTGCACTCTGAAGAAGGAGGAAACTTCAGGGGCAGAGTCCAAAGGTGGAGTGGAGCTACTTGTCACCCCTTGCACAGGGGGCTCAGTGAGGGAGGGTGGCTGACCAACGATTCAGGGCGAACAAAGGAACAGGGAAACTGGCCCCCAGGGGTGGAGCTTGGCACCTCAAAGCCCCGACACCAGCCTACTCAAGTTACCAGAAAAAAAATTGAATAGTGCCTGTGGGAAGAGGGCACGATCCAGGGGGATGAACTGAGGGATTAAAAATGCCAGGATACTTTGGTGTCTCTGCCCTCCCCCCAATCAGAGCTGCAATGGGCAGAGAGCAGCCATCTTATTTGTTTACATTCGGGCATAAAGGTGAATGGCCTCTGCTGCCGCAACCCCAAGGAGGAAACTTCAGGGGCAAAGACCAAAAGTGGTCTGGAGCTACTCAGCACTCCTAGCACAGGGGGTGCAGTGAGGGAGAGTGGCTGACCAACGAACCCCAGGCACAGACACGTTAGGGTGAACAAAGGAACAGGGAAACCTGCCCCAAGGAGCGGAGATTGGCACCTCAAAGCCCTGACACCAGTCCACTCAAATTATCAAATAAATAAATAAAAAGCAAATAAATAAATAAACAAACTCTAGAAAGTAGAGCAGCCTGCTTACACTGGATATTGCTACAGACCCACAGCAGCCCATAGCAGAGGGAAATCAACCTGAAAATCAAGCCAAACGGAAATGCCAAAAACCAAAGGAAAAAATCCAGAATCAGAATATAGAAGAACCTATAAACTTGCCAATGGATTAGGCTAAACCAACCATAATAGAGGCTGAAGAAGAAGAATTTGAAACCATGCCAGAAAAAGAATTCAGAAAATTAATAATCAGTTTACTTAGAAATAATGAGAAACAGTTTCAAGATCTGAAAGAAAAGCAAGCCCAAGGATTAGAGATACTAAAGAGAAGCCAGAATGAAATATTGGAAATGAAAAACTCAATTGACTATATAAAAAACACCATGGAATGCCTCAGAAATATAACAGATGAAATAGAAGAGTGAATATCAGAATTCAAAGACAAGCTTCCAGAAATAATACAATCAGTTCAAACACAGGAAGAAGAAATTAGAAAATTAAAAAATATGGTCAGAGGCCTACAAGATTCAATCAAGTGGTGTAATGTTCAGATGATAGGAGTCCCTGAGGGTGTGGAAAGAGAGAATGGATTGGAAGGTGTTTTCAAGGAAATAATATCAGAAAACTTCCAACAGAGGCAAATGGGTAATAACAGGCAAATTCAACTAATAGCCAGGAGCCCCAACAGGTTAGACCAGAAGAGAAATTCACCATGACACATTGTGGCAACACTGAGCTCAGTGACACACAAAGAACAAATCCTAAAATGTGCCAGAGAGAAACGACAAATCACATTCAAGGGTAAATTAATCAGACTCACCACGGACTTCTCATCGCAAACACTACAGGCAAGGAGACAATGGCATGATATATTTCAAGTTTTAAAAGACAAACAATGCCAACCTAGAATACTATACCATGCAAAGTTATCATTTATGAATGAAGGGGAAATAAAGATCTTCCATGACAAACAGAAACTGAAAGAATTTGTATCCTCGCATCCAACCCTATAACACTGGCTCAAAGACGTACTACACACAGAAATACAAAAACTTGAAATCAACAACTGAAGAATCTCTACAGCATACGCAAACTTTTGGAGAATGAACAACATGATTCTGAATGAACAGTCATCGAAGAAATCAAAAGAGAAATCAAAAGATTTCTAGAAACAAATGAAAATGATAACACAACCTATCGAAACCTATGGGACACAGCAAAAGAGTGCTAAGAGGAAAGTTTATAGTAATTGGTGCCTATATCAAGAATCTGGAAAGGAACCAAACAAATGAACTCTCCATGCACCTCAAGGATTTAGAAAAACAGCAGCAAATCAAGCCCAAGGAAAGAAACACTAAAGATTAGAGAAGAAATGAATAGAATTGAAACCAAAAAAAAAAAAAATACAAAAGATCAACAAAACCAAGAGCTGGTTCTTTCAAAAAATAAAGAAATCGACACACCATTGACCCAACTAAATGGAGAGAGAAGACCCAAATCCGTCAAATCAAAGATAGTAATGGAAATGTAACAACAGACAAAACAGAAATAAAAAAAAAATCATCAGAAACCACTACAAAAAGATGTATGCTAACAAATTGAAGAATCTGGAAGAAATGGATAGATTCTGGGACACATACAACCTTCCTAAACTGAGCCATGAAGATATAGAAAATCTAAACAGACCCATAACCATGAAAGAAATTGAATCAGTAATAAATGCACTACCGAAAAAGAAGAGCACAGGACCGGATGGCTTATCGCTGAATTCTACCAGACATTTAAAGAACAACTAACCCCAGTTCTTCTCAAATTATTCAAAAACAATTGAAAGGGAGGGAATCCTCCCAAATTCTTTCTATGAGGCCAATATCATCTTAATTCCTAAGCCTGGAAAAGACACAGCAACAAAAGAAAACTACAGACCTATCTCCCTGATGAACATAGATGCAAAAATACTCAACAAAATTCTGGCAAACTGAATACAGCTGCACATCAGAAAGATCATTCACCTGGACCAAGTGGGATTTATCCCTGGTATGCAGGGATGGTTCAATATTTGAAAGTCAATGTGATACATCACATTAACAAATTGAGAAACAAAAATCATATGTTATCTCAATAGATGCAGAGAAAGCATTTGACAAAATACAACACTGTTTCATGATGAGAACTCTAAGCAAATTGGCGTTAGGAGGAATATTCCTCAATACAATTAAGACAATTTATGATAAACCAATGGACAGCATCATATTGAATGGGGAAAGTTGGAGGCATTTCCATTGAAAACTGGCACCAGACAGGGATGCCCACTCTCACCATTGCTATTCAATATAGTCCTAGAAGTGTTAACCAGAGCCATCAGGAAATAAAAAGAAATTAAAGGGATATAAATGGGAAAGGAGGAAGTTAAACTATCCCTATTTGCAGATGACATGATCCTGTATATAGGGGATCCAATAAATTCCTATAAGAGACTATTGGAACTCATAGAAGAGTTTGGTAAAGTAGGAGGATACAAAGTCAACGCTCTGAAATCAATAGTCTTTGGATACACAGACAATGCTGTGGCCGAGAAGAACTTCTAAGATCAATCCCATTCACAATAGCCACAAAAACAATCAAGTACCTTGGAATAAATTTAACCAAAGATGTCAAAGACCTCTATGATGAAAATTACAAAACATTAAAGAAAGAAATAGAAGAAGACACAAAAAATGGAAAAACTGCCATGCTCATGGATTGGAATAATCAACATCATCAAAATGTCCATTCTCCCAAAAGCAATTTACAAGTTCAATGCAATCAAAATACCGAAGTCATTCTTCAAAGACCGAGAAAAAATGATGCTGAAATTCATATGGAGAAACAGGAGACTGCGAATAGCTAAACCAATCCTTTACAATAAAAACAAAGCCAGAGGCATCACAATTCCAGACTTCAAGACATACTACAGGGCAGTTATAATCAAAACAGGCTGGTACTGGTACAAAAACAGATGAATAGACCAATGGAACAGAATAGAAACCATGATCAATCCAAACATCTATAACCAACTCATATTCAACAAAGGACTTAAAACCAACCCCTGGAACAAGGACAGCCTCTTCAACAAATGGTGCTGGGAAAAATGGATGTCCACATGTTGAAGTATGAAGCAAGACCCCTACCTACAGCTTATACAAAAATCCACTCAACATGGATCAAAGAACTAGAGATACACCACAACACCATGAAACTAAATGAGAGCATAGGGGAAACCCTTCAAGACATTGGAACAGGTGAAGAATTCCTGGAGAAGACACCAGAGGCATGGATAATCATAGATAAAGTAAACAAACAGGATTACCTCAAATTGAAAAGTTTCTTTACAGCAAAAGAAATAGTCAGGAAAGTGAAGAGGCAACCAACAGAATGGGAGATGTTATTTGCAAACTACACAACAGATAAAGGATTAACAACTAGAATCTATAAAATGATCGAGAAACACCACAGAAACAAACAAGCAACCCAATAAAAAGATGGGCCAAGGACCTTAACAGACATTTTTCTAAAGAGGAAATCCAAATGGCCAACAGACACATGAAAAATGCTTAGGATCCCTAGCCATCAGGGAAATGCAAATCAAAACCACAATGATGTTTCACCTCACTCCAGTTAGAATGGCTTACATACAGAAATCAACTAACAACAGATGCTGGCGAGGATGTGGGGGAAAAAGGGACACTAATCCACTGTTGGTAGGAATGCAAACTGGTAAAGCCACTATGGAAGACTGTTTGGAGAATCCTCAGAAACCTGAATATAGTCCTACCACAGGACCCATCCATCCCACTCCTTGGAATTTACCCAAATGGAATTAAAGGGGAAAAAAAGAGCTATTTGCACCTCAATGTTTGTTGCAGCTCAATTCACAATAGCTAGGACATGGAATCAACCTAAATGCCCATCAACAGATGACTAGATAAAGAAATTATGAGATATGTACCCTATGGAACACAATACAGCAGTAAAAAACAATGAAATCCGGTCATTTACAAAAAAATTGAGGAATCTGGAAAATAGCATGCTGAGTGAAATATGCCAGTCCAAAAGGGACAAATATCATATGTTCCTCCTGATCGATGACAACTAAACAAGCATCTAAAAGGAAACCCGTTGAAGTGAAATGGACACTATGAGAGACAATGACATGATCAGCCCTGGTCTAGACTGTTGAGGAACAACTTACTATTTTATTCCTTTTAGTATTTTTGTTGTTGTTGTTCTGTTTGTTCTATTTAATACCACTGGTTGAACTCTGTAATTAATACACAATTATTCTTAGGTATCTAAAATGAACAGAAAAGTGATCTCTGTTAAATATAAGAATGGGAATAAGAGAGGGAGGAGATATACAGGTTGGCACATGCTCACTCAGACTTACCTCCAATGGTAGAGCTAGAAATGTGCCAGGGGATCCCAACTCAATCTTATCAAGGAGACATGTATCAATGCCAGCTCACTTGGTAAAGTGATAAGTATAAGTACATAACCGATCAAAAAGATAGGGTAAGTGTCAAAGAGATTTCACAAATAAGACAAGTGTCCGCAAATAATGAAGGATAGAATTAAAAGGGAGAGAATGATCCTGTTGGGGAAGCAGGACACACAGTAGACTCATAGAATGGCAAACGCCCTAAACAGTACTCTGGCCCCAGAATCAATCCTTGGGGCATTCGGATCCAGCTAAAAGGCCCATGAGAGTCTCACAGGCATGGAAAGCCAAGACACAGTCGCAAATACAACCTGAATGAAAGATCTTGGTGAACAAGACCCCAGCAAAGAAAGAATGGGCCATCAAAGAAGGAGGAACCTTTCTCTGAAGGGAGGAAGGAACCTCCACTGTGATATGGCCTTTACTAAACAAATTCAGAGTTGGGCTGGTGTCGTGATTCAATAGGCTAATCCTCCGCTTTGCCGCGCCGGCACACCGGGTTCTAGTCGCGGTCGGGGCACCGGATTCTATCCCGGGAGCCCCTCTTCCAGGCCAGCTCTCTGCTATGGCCCGGGAGTGCAGTAGAGGATGGCCCAAGTGCTTGGGCCCTGCACCCCATGGGAGACCAGGAGAAGCACCTGGCTCCTGCCATCGGATCAGCGTGGTGCGCTGGCTGCAGCGCGCCAGCTGTGGCGGCCATTGGAGGGTGAACCAACGGCAAAGGAAGACCTTTCTCTCTTTCTCTCTCTCTCACTGTCCACTCTGCCTGTCAAATAAATAAATAAATAAATAACCAAATTCAGAGTTGGTGAACTCAAGAGGCTTCCATAGCCTCGACAGCTCATGGCAAGAGCTTCAGGTGATTACTGACATAATAAATAAGAGTGTCAATTGTTAAATCAACAACAGGAGTCACTGGGTACATGCTCCCCATGTAGGATCTCTGTCCTTAACGTGTTTTACTATGAGAGTTAAAGATAACACTACTAGTCGAACAATACCCTATACCTTGTGCAGTTGTGTGAGTGCAGTCTGTTGAAATCTTTTCTGTATATAAAGATAATTGAAAATAAAACTCGATGAAGGGTGGGATGGGAGAAGGAGTGGGAGAGGGCAGGGCTGCGGGAGGGAGGGAGGTTGGGGGGGAGCCACAACAATGCAAAAGTTGCACTTTGTAAATTCACATTTATTAAATTAAAAAAAATGGAAAAAAAAAAAAAGAAGATGGCGCAAGTCCTTGCGCCCCTGCACCTGCGTGGGATACCTGGAAGAAGCTCTTGGCTCCTGGCTTGGGATTGGCACAGCTCCGGCCTTTGTGGCCATCTGGGGTTTGAATCTGTGGGTGGAAAACCTCTCTCTCTCTGCCTCTCCCTCTCTCTGTGTGTAACTCTGACTTTCAAGTAAATAAAAAATCTTTAAAAAAAGAAAATTTAAGAACTGATATGTTAGTGTTTGGCTTTTTAGACCATTTTCCCCCATGGAATGTTTTCTGCATCATATTCTACTTTAATTATTGACCACATTGGTACACCAACATGAATTATTTTTACTAGTTTATCCATGATACGATTTTACTATCTCTTTTACCAGTTTCTTTGCGTTGCATTATTTGGGGTAGATCACTTATAAAGAATATACAATTAGATTTATTTTATTTTAATAATGATAAAACACTTTTAAAAGAAGTGTCATTGTACAAATGCTTAAAAATCCAATTTTAATGACAAATGCTTTAGTACCTGACCTTAACTTGCATCAAATTCTACAATTTATGAAATTGCTCCTTATATCCATTATGAAAGGTATGGTATCATTTCATTTTCTGCCTTTTCCTTCTCCTTCTCATCCTTATATTTGCAACATAACTGACAGGTATTTGGAGATTTAATCTTCAGTTTCTTTCTCTGCATTCTTTAATACAGTATAAGAGGTTTACATTTAATCCAGTCTAAGAGATTTGCGTTTTCATAGAGCAAGTAAGCTCTCTGTAAAAATATGCTTTCTTAAAATCTTGTCTTCTCTCACAAATTTCTTATAATTTTTACCAGTGCTAAGTCTTGCTTTTTTTGTTGAGTGACCATCCATCCTGCCAGAAAAAGATGAAAATGTGAGTAATTTTTTGCTCATATATTAGAAATAAAGCATTAACTGAAATTGTGTTCGTTGTTCAGCATTTTTTGTACTATGGTAATATATAACTTAAAACATAACTTTACAGTCATTTAACACTTAACATAAGGATCACTTCATACTACCTTTGCATTAAAAAATTCTAACTTGTTATTGTTAATATATCATCATACTCTCTATTCCAATTTTCATACATTTATTTCAATAACTGAACTCTTTAGATACCTTTTGTATTTATTCCCTCTTTAGATAATTTGTGTATGCCTCTTCAGAATTTTATTTTTAAAGCTATTGATTATAATTTTTGTTATTATTATTAAAACTTCTGAGTCCAGCAATGTGGCATAATGGGTTAAGCCACTGCATGCAATGCTGGCATCCCTTATGGGTGTTGATTTGAGATCTGGCCAGCTCTCTGCTATGGCCTGGAAAAGCAGCAGAAGGTGGCCCAAATCTTTGGGTAGCCCAAGGGCACCCACATGGAAGACCTAAATGGAGGTCCTGGCTCCTGGCTTTGACCTAGATCAGCCCCAGCTCTTGTGGCCATTTGGGGAGTGAACCAACAGATGAAAGATCTCTCTCTCTCCCTCTCTTTTCTCTCTAACTTTGCCTTTCAAATGCATAAAATAAATCTTTAAAACTACTTTTCCTATGAATGAATTCTATAAATGTGTAAAATTTTATATTTGTTTTTGTTCATAGTTTTCTCTAATAATTAAAAGAAAAACCATTTTCTTTTGAAAGATAAACATTTGACAAGACCCACATAGGTAACTTTGGCAATAATAAATTGTGAGAGTTCAAACTGAATTTCTCACAGAATTTCTGTCATTTCAAATTATTTGCCAATTATTGCTTATTAGTTGGTGTTAAGTACAGAACAAAAATTTCTCTCAGAATTCTCTAAATTCTAAGATATTAAATGGCTTATAAGGCAAAGTAGTTACCAGATCCTGGGTTTTCATAGAATGAGTTTTGTAAAATGTCTGTAAATGCAAAATCTTTTATTTTTACTACATTTTCAGTTCCTTAAATTCTGTTATTCTGTTTCCTTCGACGCTTGTAACATGAAGGTAGCATTATTGTCTCTTGTTAGTACAATTTACATACGAGTTGAAGTCTCAATGAAAAAAAAAAAACAATGTTAAAATATTTTCAAAATCTTGTTAATAAGACCTTATGTACATGTTATGGGTTTCATCTCCATTTTTCAAAATGCCTATATTCATATTTGGTTAGGCTAGACATAGCTTAATGTGGGTAAAATGCAAGCCCACATGGTGTGATTTCCCTGCTAGCAATGGTGTTTTCATGTTGAAACATCATTCCTAAGCAAAATCTTTTCTAAATTCAAGGTAAACTGGTGAGAAGAAAAATGGGAGAAGTCATATACTAAGTTCCTAAAATATGTTCCCATCAGGTGCAATATTTAAATATTTCATATCTTTCAAAGATCTATGTAGAGTTTAATGATGTCAAAACAACCAAAGAAAATAGTTGAACAGAACAAAATTATAATTCTGTTAAGTAGTAGAACCAGTTGATTGCATTTTGTAAAACATCATTTTATCTTTTTTTTTTTTTTTTTTTTTTTTTGACAGGCAGAATGGACAGTGAGAGAGACAGAGAGAAAGGTCTTTCTTTGCCCTTGGTTCACCCTCCAATGGCTGCTGCAGCCGGCGCACCGTGCCTATCCGAAGGCAGGAGCCAGGTGCTTCTCCTGGTCTCCCATGGGGTGCAGGGCCCAAGCACTTGGGCCATCCTCCACTGCACTCCCTGGCCACAGCAGAGAGCAGGCCTGGAAGAGGGGCAACCGGGTCAGAATCCAGTGCCCCGACTAGAACTAGAACCCGGTGTGCCAGCGCCGCAAGGCGGAGGATTAGCCTATTGAGCCATGGCGCGGCCTAAAACATTTTATCTAATATTAAACACAAGTGTGCATGTTCTTCTTATCAGATTTATACCCAATAATGAGTCATAAATGCTAATAAAATGAGTACATATGTATATTGGAAATATAGAGTATTAGTTAAATAAGCTCTCTCTCTGACACTCTGCCTAAAAATAAAAATAAACTTTAAAATTTTAATTTGTGTGAAAGTCAAAAGGAGTTACTGTGCTTATGCTTGTTGTGTCACAATAGGAACATAGAAAGGAAATTAAAATGGAAAATAGGATGAGTGCTTGGCCCAATGGTTAAGACTGCCACTTGGGATGCCTGCATCCCATATTGCATCTCTGTCTCTGACTTTCAAATAAATAAAAATAAAATTTAAAAATTTATTAATGGAAAAAATTTCAATGTGAATATATAATAGTTATAGCTTGTGAGATTAATGTGCCTATTTTAAAAATAAATTATACATAATTAAGTTATAAGATATATAATAATTTGTAGAAATTGTGCAAGATCTTGCTATACCAGTCATAAAAATAAATCCTCAAATGAAATGTTAGATTATGTGATATTAATGTTTAATATCTTGTGATATTTACTCAAAATATGTTATAGTCTAGGATAGGTCTAACCTCAGTTATAAGATTTAAATGTTTTGTAGCTTGATATATTATCCCAGTGGCCTTATGTATGAAATATGGATAATTTGGACCTGCACCTTTTTTATAAGGCTCTGAGATATTTATAAAATGCCTCTAAGAGTGTATGGTTTTTAGCCTAATCACAACATAGAAGGACACTTTATTGAATAGATGTGACTAACTCATAACAGAAAAACAATTCTATAACCAAGAAATATTTTATAACCAAATAATGGAGATATTCCCTTATTAACTAGAAAGGACTTAAAAATAATATTCTAAACATGAGTTTACTCCAAGGAATGAAAATGTTATTAGTACTGGAATAAAATTTAATCAGATAAAAATAAAAAAAAATACCCCATATCCATTAGCCATAAGTCTAAAGTTGATTTTAAGTGATCTATTTGACAAATACAAAATGGTCTATTGCTTTTGTTGTTTAAAGGTTTCCAGGGAAAAATAAAAATAACTAAGATTTTCCACCTCTAAGAGCCATAACAAATATTTCAATAGAAAACAACTCTTCTATAAAGGTGTAATAAAACAGCAATATCATTCTGTATCCCTAGAACAATAAACTTTCGTTAGGTACCATTGGCCTAAAATCTGATTATTATTTCACTGCAAGAGCAATGTTGTGCTTTTTAACTGTCATGATTATGGAGATTTTTAAGATTACAAGTGAACTTCTTTTTTTACACCAGATCTTTGGCAATTGGTTCATAACTTTACATTGTTTTGGGCCAATTTCAATTTGTTATGTGAAAATAGTTGCTCTTATCTTTAGTTCCCTTGGAATTTTAGAGTAAACTCACCATATTACATTGTAGTTCAGTTTCAGAAAATATTATTCCCTTTTAGTTTATGCTCCATTGCAACTCAGAAGGAAATAAAACTGAAGTTTACAAGCAACACAAAGTAAAAAGATTAGCTTTTATTTCTGTTACCTTTAAAGGCTGAATCATTCTCTAATACATTGAACTAAAATACTTAAATGTTGTCCCTATCAAACATTGAACTTAAATGTTGTGCTTAGGAATATTTGAAGAACAGTCTATGAGTATTCACAGTCCTTTAGATGTTCAATTTATATTTGTATTAATTTTTATCTATGCAAATTGTTTATAAATTCATCAGAGAGGTGATCACACACAGTAACTATATACATGTGTGTGTGTGCAGTTTATGATGCCCCTATCTCAAACATTAAAAATAAAATGGTTCCTACGAGAATAAAATAGATATATAGATAGATAAATGGTTGATGTTAGCTGTGTCACTCAGTCTTCTCAAATTGCCATAACACAATATAACAGTTTGGATGCTGGGTGGTTTAAAAACAAATTATATTCTTTGTTTTAAGAATTATTCATTTATTTGAAAGGCAGAGCTACAGGGAGGCAGAGGCAGAGAGAGAAGGGGGGGAGAGAGAGAGAGAGAGAGAGAGAGAGAGAGAGACATAGACATAGACATCCACTGGTTCACACACCAAATAGCTACAATGACCAGAACTGAGCTGGTCTGAAGCCAGGAGCCAGGAGCTTCTTCTTGTCCCCCATGAGGATGCAGGGGCCCACAGACTTGGGCCACCTTCTACTGCTTTCCCAGGCTGCAGCAGAGCTAGTTCAGAAGTGGCACAGCTGGGTTTTGAACCAGCGCCCATATGGGATGCTGGCACTGCAGGTGGGAGCTGTGCTAGCTATGCCACACCACCAGTCCCCAAACCAATTTATGTTCTCACAGTTACACAAGATCATGGTCAGGGTTGGTTTCTGGCAAGGCTTGTCTACTTGACTTGTAGATGATGATTTTCTCATTCTGTCCTCATGTGATCTCTTCCCTATGCTTACTGAGAGGAAGATTTTGGTCTCTCTCTCTCTCTCTCTCTCTCTCTCTCTCTCTTCATATAGGGACACCAGTTCTAGCAGATTAAGTCCTATCCTTATAACTTCACTTAACCTTGATGATCACAATAAAGGCCTTATCTGCAAATACAGTCATACTGGGATTAGGTTACAGCATGTGATTTGAAGGTAGGGAGGGATACAGTTCAGTCCATAACAATAGCATTTGTCATTAATTCTCCCTATCAGGTTATCAAAAAAGCCAATTATTTCGCTGACATGATAGTGTTTCTCTGAAGAATTTTCTGAGGGGAACATTTTGGTACAGTGTTTAAGCCACTGTTCGGGAAGCCCACATACCACATTGGAGTGCCTTAGTTGGAGCCCTGGCTCTGTTTCTCATTCGGCTTCCTGCTAATTGACACATTAGGAGGCAACAAGTGATGAATCAAGTACTTGGGTCCTTGCCACCCTGTGAGAGATTCAGACTCCCATATTTGGCCTGTCTCAATCCCACTGTTTGAGGCATTTGGGAAGTACATCAGCAGAATGATGAGCTCTGTCTCTTTCTCATCTCTTGTTTTGCTTATAAATGGATAAAAATACATGAAACATTTTTTTTCCATGCAAATGCTTTTAATATAAGTGAAAAAGTTATTTAGGTAAATAAAAACAATGAAATGTTAATAGGAGCTATGACAAAAAATATAATATAAATACATTTTCCAATTTACATTTCTAAACTGATGAAGATTTGAATAAATGCTCTCAAGAGGATGTGAGTGGCAGGCATTTGGTTTAGTGTTTGAGATACCTGTGTCCCATATCAGAGTGCCTGGGTTGGAGTCACTCCCAGTTCCAAGCTCCTGTTCATGTGCATGCTGGGAAGGCAGCAGGTGACAGCTCAAGACATTGGGCTCCTGCCGCCCACATTTCTCAGCTCCCAGCTTCTGTCTGGCCTTGCCCAGGCCATTGTGGACTTTTGGGAAGTGAATCAGTGAATTGGGATCTCTAGGTCTCTCCATCTCTCTCTTTCCATCTCTTTGCCTATCAAATAATTTTTTTAACTTTTATTTAATGAATATAAATTTCCAAAGTACGGCTTATGGATTACAATGGCTTCCCCCCCATAACGTCCCTCCCACCCGCAACCCTCCCCTTTCTCACTCCCTCTCCCCTTCCATTCACATGAGGATTCATTTTCGATTCTCTTTTATACAGAAGATCAGTTTAGCATACATTAAGTAAAGATTTCAACAGTTTGCTCCCACACAGAAACATAAAGTGAAAAATAATAGATGATTTTTTAAATGATGATGAAATCAGATCAGACCTATTGTCAAGTTTAATCCCAGTGAGAGTCAAGTTGGGAATTGATAATTTCTTCTTCTTTTTTTTTTTTTTTTTTTTTACAGAAGATCAGTTTAGTACACCTTAAGTAAAGATTTCAACAGTTTGCACCCCCATAGAAACACAAAGTGAAATATACTGTTAGAGTACTCGTTATAGCAATAAGTCTCAATGTAGAGCACATTAAGGACAGAGATCCTACATGAGGAGTAAGCGCACAGTGACTCCTGTTGTTGACTTTACAAATTGACACTCCTGTTTATGGCATCAGTAATCTCCCTATGCTCCAGTCATGAGTTTCCAAGGCTATGGAAGCCTTTTGAGTTCTCCGACTCTTATCTTGTTTAGACAGGGTCATAGTCAAAGTGGAGGTTCTCTCTTCCCTTCAGAGAAAGGTACCTCCTTCTTTGAAGAACTGTTCTTTCCACTGGGATCTCACTCACAGATATCTTTCATTCAGGGTTTTTTTTTTTTTTTTTTTTGCCAGAGTGTCTTGGCTTTCCATGCCTGAAATACTCTCATGGGCTTTTCAGCCGGATCTGAATGCCTTTAGAGCTGATTCTGAGGCCAGAGTGCTGTTTAGGACATCCGCCATTCTATGAGTCTGCTGAGTATCTCGCTTCCCATGTTGGATCACTCTCCCCTTTATTTATTCTGTTAGTATTAGCAGGTACTAAACTTGTTTATGTGCTCCCTTTGACTCTTAGTCCTTTCATTATGATCAATTGTGAACTGAAATTGATCACTTGGAATAGTGAGAATGCATTGGTACATGCCACCTTGATGGGATTGAATTGGAATCCCCTGGTATGTTTCTAACTCTACCATTTGGGGCAAGTCAGCTTGAGCATGTCCCAAATTATACATCTCTTCCCTCTCTTATTCCCACTCTTATGTTTAACAGGGATCACATTTCAGTTAAATTTCAACACTTAAGAATAACTGTGTATTAATTACAGAATTAAACCAGTCATATTAAGTAGAACAGACAAAAAAAACTACTAAGAGGGATAATGTATTAAGTTGTTCATTAACAGCCAGGGCTATGCTGATCAAGTCACTGTTTCTCATAGTGTCCATTTCACTTCAACAGGTTTCCTTTTTGTGCTCAGTCAGTTGTCACCGATCAGGGAGAATATATGATATTTGTCCCTTTGGGACTGGCTTATTTCACTCAGCATGATGTGTTCCAGATTCCTCCATTTTGTTGCAAAAGACTGGATTTCATTGTTTCTTACTGCGGTATAGTATTCTAAAGAGTACATATCCCATAATTTCTTTATCCAGTCTACCGTTGATGGGCATTTAGGTTGGTTCCAGGTCTTGGCTATTGTGAATTGTGCTGCAATAAACATTAGGGTGCAGACCGCTTTTTTGTTTGCCAATTTAAATTCCTTTGGGTAAATTCCAAGGAGTGGGATGCTGGGTCGAATGGTAGGGTTATCTTCAGGTTTCTGAGGAATCTCCAGACTGACTTCCATAGTGGCTTAAACAGTTTGCATTCCCACCAACAGTGGGTTAGTGTCCCTTTTTCCCCACATCCTCGCCAGCATCTGTTGTTGGTAGATATCTGTATGTGAGCCATTCGAACCGGGGTGAGGTGAAACCTCATTGTGGTTTTGATTTGCATTTCCCTGATTGCTAGTGATCTTGAACATTTTTTCATGTGTCTGTTGGCCATTTGGATTTCCTCTTTTGAAAAATGTCTATTGAGGTCCTTGGCCCATCTCTTAAGTGGGTTGTTGGTTTTGTTTTTGTGGAGTTTCTTGATCTCTTTGTAGATTCTGGTTATTAACCCTTTATCTGTTGCATAATTTGCAAATATTTTTTCCCATTCTGTCGGTTGTCTCTTCACTCTCCTGACTGTTTGTTTTGCAGTACAGAAACTTCTCAATTTGATGCAATCCCAATAGTTGATTTTGGCTTTGACTGCCTGTGCCTCCCGGGTCTTTTCCAGAAACTCTTTGCCTGTGCCAATATCTTGAAGGGTTTCTCCAATGTTCTCTAATAACTTGATGGTTTCAGGTGATAGATTTAGGTCTTTAATCCATGTTGAGTGGATTTTTGTGTAAGGTGTAAGGTGTAAGGTAGGGGTCTTGTTTCATGCTTCTGCACATGGAAATCCAGTTTTCCTAGCACCATTTATTGAATAGACTGTCCTTGCTCCAGGAATTGGTTTTAGATCCTTGGTCAAATATAAATTGGCTGTAGATGTTTGGGTTGATTTCTGGTGTTTCAATTCTGTTCCATTGGTCTATCCATCTGTTTCTGTACCAGTACCATGCTCTTTTGATAACAACTGCCCTGTAGTATGTCCTGAAATCTGGTATTGTGATGCCTCCGGCTTTGTTTTTGTTGTACAAGATTACTTTAGCTATTCGAGGTCTCTTGTGCCTCCATATGAATTTCAGCATCATTTTTTCTAGATCTGAGAAGAATGTCTTTGGTATCCTGATTGGAATTGCATTGAATCTATAAATTGCTTTTGGGAGAATGGACATTTTGATGATGTTGATTCTTCCAATCCATGAGCATAGAAGATTTTTCAATTTTCTGGTATTCTCTTCTATTTCTTTCTTCAAGATTTTGTAATTTTCATCGTAGAGATCTTTAATGTCCTTGGTTAAGTTTATTCCAAGGTATTTGATTGTTTTTGTACCTATTGTGAATGGAATTGATCTTAGCAATTATTTCTCATCCATGGCATTGCTTGTGTATACAAAGGCTTTTGATTTTTGTGCGTTGATTTTATATCCTGCCACTTTGCCAAACTCCTCTATGAGTTCCAATAGTCTCTTAGTAGAGTTCTTTGGATCCTCTAAGTAAAGAATCATATCGTCTGTAAAGAGGGATAGTTTGACTTCTTCCTTTTCAATTTGTATTCCTTTAATTTCTTTTTCTTGTCTGATGGCTCTGACTAAAACTTCCAGAACTATGTTAAATAGCAGTGGTGAGAGTGGGCATCCCTGTCTGGTACTAGATCTCAGTGGAAATGCTTCCAACTGTTCCCCATTCAATAGGATGTTGGCTGTGGGTTTTTCATAAATTGCTTTGATTATATTGAGGAATGTTCCTTCTATACCCAATTTGCTTAGAGTTTTCATCATGAAAGGGTGTTGAATTTTATCGAATGCTTTCTCTGTGTCTATTGAGATAATCATATGGTTTTTCTTCTGCAGTCTGTTAATGTGGTGAATCACATTGATTGATTTGCGAATGTTGAACCATCCCTATATACCAGGGATAAATCCCATTTGGTCTGGGTGGATGATTTTTCTGATGTGTTGTTGTATTCTATTGGCGAGAATTTTATTGAGGACTTTTGCATCTATGTTCATCAGGGATATTGGTCTGTAATTTTCTTTCAGTGCTGCATCTTTCTCTGGCTTAGGGATTAAGGTGATGCTGGCTTCATAGAAAGAATTTGGGAGGATTCCCTTTTTCAATTGTTCTGAATAGTTTGTGAAGAATTGTAATTAGTTCTTCTTTAAATGTCTGGTAGAATTCAGCAGTGAATCCATCTGGTCCTGGGCTTTTCTTTGTTGGGAGGGCCTTTATTACTGTTTCAATTTCTGTTTCAGTTATGGGTCTATTTAGGTTTTCTATGTCTTCATGATTCAATTTTGGTAAATTGCCTGTGTCCAGGAATCTATCCATTTCTGATAGATTTTCCTGTTTGCTGGCATACAGGTCCTTGTAGTAATTTCTGATGATTCTTTTGATTTCTGTGGTGTCTGTTGTTACTTTTCCTTTTTCATCTCTGATTTTATTGATTTGGGTCTTTTCTCTTCTTTTTTTAGTTAGTTGGGCCAATGGGGTGTCAATTTTTTTCATTTTTTCAAAAAACCAGCTCCTCGCTTGGCTGATTTTTTGTAAATTTTTTTTGGATTCAATCCTGTTAATTTCTTCTCTGATTTTAATTATTTCTCTTCTCCTACTAGATATGGGTTTGGTTTGCTGCAGTTTTTCTAGGTCCTTGAGATGTGCTGAAAGTTCATCTATTTGGTGCCTTTCCAATTTCTTGATATAGGCACCTATTGCTATAAACTTGCCTCTCAATACTGCTTTTGCTGTATCCCATAAGTTTTGATATGTTGTGTTGTTATCCTCATTTACTTCCAGAAAGTTTTTGATTTCTCTTTTGATTTCTTCTATGACCCATTGTTCATTCAGGAGCATGTTGTTCAGTCTCCATGTGTTTGCATACTTTCTAGGGTTTCCTGAGTTGCTAATTTCCAGCTTCATTCTGCTGTGGTCTGAGAAGCTGCATGGTATGATTCTAATTCTTTTAAATTTGCTGTGACTTGCTTTATGGCCTAGTGTGTGATCAATCCTAGAGAAGGTTCCATGCACTGCTGAGAAGAATGTAAAATCTTTAGCTGTAGGATTGAAAGTTATGTATATATCTGTTAGATCTATTTGGGCTATAGTGTCGTTTAAATCTACTGTATCCTTGTTGATCTTCTGTCCTATTGATCTGTCTATTTCTGAGAGTGGAGTATTTAAGTCCCCCAGTACTATTGTATTGGAATCTAAATCTCCTTTTAAGTCCCTTAACATATCTTTTAAATAGACCAGTGCCCTGTAATTAGGTGCATATACATTTATAATCGTTACATCTTCCTGTTGAATTGAACCCTTAATCATTATATAGTGCCCCTCTTTGTCTCTCTTAACAGTTTTTGTATTAAAGTTTATTTTGTCTGATATTAATATGGCTACACCTGCTTTTTTTGTTTCTGTTGGCATGGAATATCTTTTTCCAACCTTTCACTTTCAATCTTCATGCCTCTTTGTTAGAGAGATGTGTTTCTTGTAGGCAACAAATAGTTGGGTTTTGTTCCTTGAGCCAGTCAGCCAATCGGTGTCTTTTAACTGAAGAGCTAAGTCCATTAATGTTTAATGTGACTATTGATACATAGTGACTTTGCCCTGATATTTTCCCGGAGATATTTTCTAGTATATGCTTTGAGCTTCCCATGCTCTTTTACTGGTAGGTTTTCTTCCTTTACCTTCTTTCATATTGATGGCCGTGTTTCTGTGTTTCTGAATGTAGCACATCTTTAAGTATCTTTTTTAGAAATGGACGAGTGGCCGCAAAGTCTTTCAATTTCTGTTTGTTATGAAAGGTCTTTATTTCACCTTCATTCACAAATGAGAGCTTAGCAGGATATAATATTCTGGGCTGGCAATTTTTCTTTCTTAGCACCTGTGCTATGTCTCACCATTCCCTCCTAGCCTGTAGTGTTTCTGATGAGAAGTCTGCTTTGAGTCTAATTGGAGATCCTCTGAGAGTAATCTGATGTTTCTCTCTTGCACATTTTTAGGATCTTTGCTTTATGTTTCACTGTGGTAAGTTTAATTACAACATGTCGTGGTGAGGATCTCTTTTAGTCATGTTTATTGGGGGTTCTATGAGCTTCCTGTACTAGGATGTCTCTGTCCTTCTCCAAACCTGGAAAGTTCTCTGCTAGTATCTCACTAAAAAGGCCTTCCAATCCTTTCTCTCTCTCCATGCCTTCAGGAACTCCTAGAACTCGAATGTTGGTTTTTTTAATAGTATCCTGTAGAATCCCAACAATATTTTTTAGATTTCTAATTTCCTCTTCTTTTCTTTGGTTTGACTGTATGTTTTCCTGTGCTCTATCTTCTAAGTCTGATATTCTCTCTTCTGCTTCACCCATTCTGTTTTTAAGGCTCTCTAATGTGTTTGTCATTTGATCTATTGAGCTCTTCATTTCATTTTGATTTCTCTTCATTATCACACTTTCCTGTTCTACTAGTTTCTGCATTTCATTTTGATTCTTCCTTAAAATTTCATTTTCTCGAGAGAGATTTTCAATCCTGTCCAATAACGATTTCTGTAGTTCAAGGATTTGCTTTTGAAAACTTCTAAATGTTCTTATCATAAATTTTTTGAAATCCGTATCTTGCATTTCTTCTATTTCATCATCTTCATAATCTTGGCTTGGGGTGTTTTGTTTATTTGGAGGCATCATAGTGTGATCCTTGATCTTGTTCCCTCGATTTTTGTGTTTGTTGCTTGGCGTAGTTAATTCTTCTTCCCTCACTGTGCGTTTTTTTTTTTTTTATTTTTTTTATTTTATACTATGTCTGTGTTAATTGCCTGCCTGCTGTTGGAGGAGCCTTGGAGGCTTGAGATGGGTGTGGCCTGAGAGTTCTGCTTGGTTGTTCCGGGTTACGGGTGTGCAAAGGTGACACCCTCAGGTTATGTGTGGTAAATCTCTCTTTCTCTTTATTTATTTATTTATTTATTTATTTATTTATTTATTCAGGAGGTAAGTAATACCACACGGCTGTGCAGAATTGATGGTATTTAGCTTCTGATCTCTGGCTTCTACCCAAAGAGTCCGTGCAGGCTCCGTTTCTCCTCTGGACTCCCACTGGGTTGCCTAGGCTACTGAATTGTAGCGACTCAGTTCCTTAGCTCTCCCCTGTTGTTATGTATATCCAGAGTGGGGCCTGCTCTTTGTCTCTTGCTCTCCTTTGCAAGGTTGGCGGAGAGAGAAACTAGAGAGAAACTCGTCTGTACCAGCACCCTCCCACCTTTTTTTTTTCCTTCTCTCCTGTAGTCTGGTGAACTTTCCCACTCCCCTCTAAATTTTGTCTGCCGTTTCCCCTCCAATTTCTTGGGTTACTGAGCTCACCTCCCCTTCCAGTGCCGATGTGTGGACTCGGAGCCCTGGGCGTCCCTGCTCTCCCCACTGGTGTCTGTGTGAAATCCACTCCCCTTCCTGCACTGGTGCCGCCATTCACTTCTAATTTAGGTTCCTTATTGTATTCTACCTTACTATTCCCATCACATCTACCTAAGTCATTCTGTGGCTTCCTTCTTAAATTTTACTAATTCAAATTGAAAATCAGATAGTGAAATACAAAATTAAGGGTCCCTATGTTAGAATAGTAGAGTTCGCAGATGGCAATCTTCTCACAGCATCCTCATATGGTCCCTCCTCCATGCATATGGAACCCCGGTGTATGTGTGTGTTTAGGTTTCCTCCTTATAAGGACACAAGTCAGATTGCATCTGGAGCCTTCATAATGATTTATTTTTAACTTGATCATCTTTTTCAAGATCCTATCTCTAAATATATTCACATTATAGGTCCTGGGGATTAAGGCTTCAATATAAATTTGTGGAGACACAATTTGGCCTGTAACACTTTTAATGAAAAATGACTCTGAAGATTTTCTTGTATGTGCCCTTAGTTAAACTGTGTACATATTTCTATTTGGTACCTAACAAGGAGTGGAATAGCTGGGTTACAGGTTATGTTTATCTCAATTTAAGAAGATAATACCAGTCTATTTCCAAGAGTTGTTGTTTCTCCACCTCATTCTCGTTTTCTGTACTATCACTTTTTATAACATTAGAAATTCAGGCATCTGCTGATGGTATTTTACTATTGATTAAATTTGTGCAGTCTTGATAAATTTTTCTGCAGAAACTTTTTATTTAAGGAATACAAACTGAATATATTTCATAATTACAACTTTAGGAATATGGTGATTTTTCCCACAATACCTGCCCTCCCACCCACACTCCTCCCTCTACTTACTCTTCTCTCTACTATTTCCATTCTTATTTTTTACTAAGATTTATTTTCAATTAACTTTATACATATATGATTAACTCTGTGTTAAGTGAAGAATTCAATAACTAGTATGGAGAAACAAATTATTCCTCAATAGTCTAGTCAAGGGCTGTTCAAAGTCATTTCTTCTCAATGTGTCAATATCACTACTATAGATTACACTTTAGGTACTCTATTAGTTCTCACAAGTCAGGGAGAAAATGGTATTTGTCCTTTTGGGACTGGCTTATTTCACTAAGTATGATGTTTTCCAGTTTTTTTGTGGCAAACAACCAGATTTAGTTTTTTTTTTCTTTTTTTAAAGCTGAGTATTATTCCATGGTGTACATATCCTGTAATTTCTTTATCCAGTTTGCTGTTGACAGGCATTTTAGGTTGATTCCATATCTTAGCTATTATTTTTTAATATTTATTTTATTTATTTGAAAGAGTTACAGAGAGAAGAAGAGACAGAGAGAAAAGGTCTTCCATCCACTGGTTCACTCCCCAGATGGCCACAATGGCTGGAGCTGTGCTGATTCAAAGCCAGGAGCCAGGAGCTTCTTCCGGGTCTCCCACATGGGTGCAGGGGCCCAAGGACTTGGGCCATCTTCTACTGCTATCCCAGGCCATAGCAGAGAGCTGGATCAGAAGAGGAGCAGTTGGGACTAGAACTGGTGCCCATATGGGATGCTGGCGTTTAAGACCAGGGCTTTAACCTGCTGCACCACAGTGCCAGCCCAATTCCATATCTTAGCTATTATTAATTGAGTTACAGCAAACATGGAAGTACAGATAATTCTTTCATATGTGGATTTCATTTTCCTTGGGTAAATTCCCAGGAGTGAGATGGCTGGGTCGTATGGTAGGTCTATTCAGATTTCTGAGATATCTCCATATTGTCTTCCATAGTGGCTGCATCAGTTTACATTCCCACCAACAGTGGATTAGGGTACATTTTCCTCTACATCCTCACCTGCGTTTGTTGTTTATTGCTTTCTGTATGAGAGCTGTTCTAAAGGGGGGTAGGGGCAGCATGTGTGTGTGAAAACTCATTGTGGTCTTGATTTGCATTCCATGATGGCTAGTGATCCTGAACATTTTTTCATGTGTCTGTTGGCCATTTGGATTTCCTCTTTAAAAATAATGCCTGCTTAAGACCCTTGCCCATTTCTTAACTAGATTTTTTTGTTGTTGTTGAGTTTCTTGATCTCTTTATAAATTCTGGTAATTAATCCTTTATCAATTGCATGGTTTGCAAATAATTTCTCCCATTCTGTCAGTTGTCTCTTCCCTTTGCTGAGTGTTTCTTTTTCAATACAGAAGCTTCTCAATTCCTTGTAATCCCATTGGTCAATTTGGGCTTTGATTGCCTGTGCCTCGGGTCTTTTCCAAGAAATCTTTGCATGTGCCAAAGTCTTTCTGGGTTTCCCCAATGTTCTCTGATAATTTGATGGTATCAGGTCATAGATTTTAGTCTATAGTCCATTTTGAATGGATTTTTGTGTAAGGCATAAGTATGAAATTTGCTTCATAATTCTGCATGTGGAGATCCAGTATTCACAGCACATTTGTTGAAGAGACTGTCCTTGTTCCAGGGATTGATTTTAGCTCCTCTGTCAAAGATAAGTTGGCTTGGGTGCATGGATTGATTTCTGGCATTTCTATTCTGTTCCATTGGTCTATTCATCTGTTTTTGTACCAGTACCAGGTGTTTTGATCATAACTACCTTGTAGTATGCCTTAAAATCTGGTATTGTGATACCTCCAGCTTTGTTTTGTTGTATAAGGTTGTTTTAACTATTTGTGATCTCCTGTGTTTCCATATGAGTTCATTTTTTTTTGACATGCAGAGTTAGACAGTGAGAGAGAGAGACAGAAAGAGAGGTCTTCATTCCATTGGTTCACCCCCCAAATGGCTGTGATGGCTGGTGTGCTGTACCGATCCGAAGCCAGGAGCCAGGTGCTTCCTCCTGGTCTCCCATGCGGGTGCAGGGCCCAAGCACTTGGGCCATCCTCCACTGCCTTCCCGGGCCACAGCAGAGAGCAGGACTGGAAGAGGAGCAACCGGGGCAGAATTCAGTGCCCAACCGGGACTAGAACCTGGGGCATGAATTTAATTTTTTTTGTATAAGGAAGAATGTCCTTGGTATTTTGATTGATATCACATTTAATCTCTAGATTGCTTTTGGTAGCATGGACATTTTTTTTTTAATTTTATTTTTTATTTAGTAAATATAAATTTTTAAAGTACAGTTAATGGATTACAATGGCTCCCCCCCACCATAATTTCCCTCCCACTCACACCCCTCCCATCTCCTGCTCCCTCTCTCCAATCCATGAACATGGAAAATTTTTCTATATTTTATGTCTTCTACTTATTTTATTAATATTTTGTAATTTTCATTGTAGAGGTCTTTGATGTCCTTGGTTAAATTTATTGCAAGGTATTTGATATTTTTATAGCTATTATGAATGAGATTGATCTTATAAATTCTTTCTCAGCAGTGGTATTGTCTGCATATACAAAGACTGTTGATTTTTGTGTGTTGATTTTATATCCAACCACATTACCAAACTGTTCTGTAAGTTTCAATAGTCTCTTAGTGGAGTCTTCTGGAGCTCCTATTTATAGGATCGTGTCATCTGCAAATAAGGATAATAATCATATCAATGGTGAGAATGGGCATCCTTGTCTGGTTCCAGATCTCAGTGGGAATGGTTCAAACTTGGACAGGTCAACCACATAGAAAATCAGCAAGGAAACAACAGAGCTAATTAGCACTGTAGACCAAATGGACCCAACAGATATCTACAGTACTTTCCATCCTACAGTTGCAGAATACACATTCTGCTCACCAATGCATGAATTTTCTCTAGTATTGGCCACATGCTAGGCCATAAAGCAAGCCTCAGCAAATTAAAAAAAATCAAAATCATATTATACATCTTCTCAGACCACAATGGAATGAAGCTAGGAATCAATAACGCAGGAATCTCTAAAACATATGCAAACACATGAAGACTGAACAACATACTCCTGAACAGTGAGTCATTCAAGAAATCAAAAGAGAAATAAAAAAAATTCTGTAAACAAATTAAGATGACAATACAACATATCAAAACTTATGGGATTCAGCAAAAGCATTGTTACGAGGAAAGTTTATAGCAACCAGTGCCTAAATCAAGAAATTGGAAAGGCACCATTTAAATGAGCTATCAATGCATTTCAAGGACCTAGTAAAATAGCAGATCCTGGTACAAACCAAACCCAAAACCAGTAGGAGAAAAGAAATAATTAAAATTAGAGAAGAAATAAATGAAACCAAAAAGAAATATACAAAAGATCAGCAAAACAGTGAGCTTGTGTTTTGAAAAAAATAAAATAATTGACATGCCATTAGCCCAACTAACCAAAAAAAAAAAAAAAAAGAAGAGAGAAAACACAATTCAATAAAGTTATTGATGAAAAAGGAAATCTAACAGCAGACACCATAGAAATAAAAAGAATCATCAGAAGTTACTACAAAGAGCTGTGTGCCAACAAACCAGGAAACCTAGAAATGAACAGATTCCTGGACACATATAACCTGCCAAAATTGAGCCATGAAGACATAGAAAACTTAAACAGATCAATAATGAAGGCTGAAATTGAATCAATAACAAAGACCCTCCCAAGAAAGAAAAGTCCAGGACCAGATGGCTTTACTGATGAATTCTATCAGACATTTAAAGAAGAACTAACTATAGTTCTTCTCAAGCTATTCAAAACAATTGAAAGGGAAGTAACCATCCAAAAGAAAACAAATGACATTCTTAGCTACCAAAAGTACACTGAAGATGGCTTATAGGAACAAAGATTCACTGCTTTATTTCTGAGAGAAACTGAAGATTAGTGTAGAATTCCAACAATCAAGTTATTTAAATAAATGGACAAGTGAGATATATGGGACTAAATTGATACATAACAGAATTTTTTCAGATGTTGTTTTCTTAGATAATTTACCAAGAATGATTAAATTTATTAAGGGAAAGAGGAAGTTAGAAGAAACGGCATTTGCAAAGACCCAGGAATAAGGAAAAACATTAAGACTAAAGGGATTGCAGTTGTTAGGAATGGCTAGCAATGACCTGAAGGAGATAAAAACAGTGATCATTTCTCGAGCACTACATGCCAGATCTTGCTTTTAAGACCTCTTTTTGTAAATTTCCTCAGCTATTTTCAGAATAACCCTGGAGGTTGATGCAACATATTATACTTAATAAAATCATTGTACTTGAGCCAAATTGCTTTTCACTTATTACCTAGTAACTTTAGCGAAGTAATTTGCTCTCTATGCCTGAGTATTTTTCATCTGTAGACTAAGTATGATGCTAGAACATCTGTTTATAGTTAGAATATGAGGATTACATAAATGAACAGATGTGAAGAATTTACAATAGTGATGGGAAGCACTTAAAATAACGCTTGGCACATAGTAAACGCATTAGATATTAAACACTTTTTAGTTACTAATAATATTATTTTATGCACTTTATATTTGCAAGAACTATCCACGTGATTATTTGATAAACAAGTCAGGACATATCAGGACTCTGCTCACAAAGAACATGAACCAAATTCTGGGCCCTCATAATCTACTTCTCCTTCCTCTACCCATAGGGGCCTTCATGTCCATCAGGCTGTTTGTCAAATACTCTTCAGAACACTAACTCTCAGAAATCCATCTAACATGAAAACCTTCCTACAGATGGACTCATAATTCATAACCTGATTTGTTTCAAGTTTCCTATGAAAGAGGGGGATTTCAAGCAGACAGGCAGGAAATGTATGTCATATATTAAGGATTTTCTATTTAAACAACTAGATCTCCAATCGGATTGGCCTTTCCATCTTTAGCAACTGGACAATAGCACAGCATATATAAAATGACTTTTTCTAGAAATGGGACAACAGCAGATAACTGTGATCCCTAAAGGGATAAAATACATGAAATGAAAAGTCAGATTACCATCACTCTCTGTCCAGGGAAATATCCAAACCAAGGGTCAAGGGTGAAGCATTCAATCAGAATTTAGTAGAAATTATATGTTGAGATGATAGAAGTCCGAATTTAGGGAAGCTGAGGTGGCTGGAAATGGAGAGGAAGAGTAACGAGGATGAGGGAATTATGCGGCAAAAGAAATTTAGAGGTTTTCACAGGGCAGGCGTAAGTATCACATTTCTAGTCTGAACTTCTAGTCATTTGTGGAAAAATGAATCAGATTTATAAGCTCAACAACTCCTGAACCTCATACAGGATAGGCTATGCTTGAATTCCAATCAACCAGTCATTGCAGAAGACAGCATGGCAAAAGATACATTCCTTAATAATAGAACTAAACTAGCCATTCTTCATAGCATATTTTGACCTCTTTAACAAAGCTTAAGCAGGCCTGTAAAATATCTAACTAATCTCCTGTAATTTAACTGTCTGGCATAATAGAAAACAGCGGTCATCAAACGAAGATAAGATCCAAACCATCAATAGCATAACTTTATAGTATCAGTCTGTTCAGGATGCCATAACAATATGCTACAGCCTGAGTGGCTCTAACATCATATATTTTTTTACTGTTCTGGAGGCTAGAGGTCTATTTCCAAAATACCTGTGGGCTGGGCACATGGTGCAGCAGTTAAGATGGGGTTTCAGAAACCAGTACCCATATCATAGCGCCTGGATTCAAGTTCTGGTTCTGCTCTCTACTTCAGCTTCCTGTGAGTATAGAGTCCGAGAAGCAGTAAGTGATGTCTCAAGTAGTTTGGGTGCTTGCCATCTATTATGGGAGATCTGGATTGAGTTCTCAGCTCCTTCGTGTCTTGTAGACACCTGCCTTGCTGTGTTTTCACATGTACATGGGAAACAAAATAACTCTAATGTGTTTCCTCTTTTTATCATGACATTAGTCCTAGCTATTTAGGGCCCTACCCTGACAAATTGATATAGTCTTTTATCCTTATAGGACTCCATTCTAAATATCTTCAAACTGTGGATTAGAGCTTCAAGTACAAATTTTAGGAAGAAAAATTGAGTTCATAACAGCATGCGATGTCCAAAACCCAATGATAACATTGCCCAGATGGAGAGGTGTAGCTTATTAAGCGAAAAACATTAGCAAATGAATCAGACCGAGAAATGACAGATATGATGTAACTAGCAGGCAACAATGTTTAAAATGCTACTTGCATGCATTCAATTAAAAATATAAAGAAAATGAAAAATTAGAAGAAATCCAATAACTTTGGATCTCTAGAAAATGAATAATAAATTATCTCAAATGATAATTATCTCGAGTAAGACTAAGAGATTATGCACTGCCAGAGAAACTTTAAAAATATAGAAAAATATAGCAAACATTATTCAAAAGCAAATATGGACACAAAATAACTGGTAAAAAGACCATAAGAAAGAGAAAGAGAGATAGAAAAAAACACTAGAGCTCTAGGACAATACAACTTGGTCTAATTTATGGGTTATAAGAATAACAGATGACAAATGAGATGATGGGGCACCAGTATTGTGGCCCAGCAATAATAAAATAATAAAATTATTAATAATAAAATTAAGCTGCTCCTGAAATAACAGTATCCCATCTAAGCACCAGTTCCAGTCTTAGCTGCTCACTTCTGATCCAGCTCCCTGCAAATTGCACATGGAAAAGCAAAATATGGCCCTAGTTCATGGGTCCCTGCCACCCACATGGGAGACCAGATGAAATTCCTGGTTCTTGGCTTTGGCCTGGCCCAGCTCTGGCTGTTGCAGCCATCTGGGGTGTGAACCAGCAGATAGGAAGATCTCATTCTCTCTCTGTAACTCTGCTTTTCAAATAAATAAATAAATCTTTAAAATAAAGCAAACAGAAAAAGAGATGGTAAGCCATAAAAAATTTCAAGAAAAAAATTGTAAAGAATTTACAATTTTTAATACATTAGATTCTCAGGGTCACAACAAAAGCATGATAATTACTGCAACACAATTCCCATCCATTCTTATGTTAATGTGATATTAATACAAAGATAACAGATTCATGTACTTCACAGATGCAATTCTAAAATAATGGTAATTACCTTTGACTATTTTCTAAATTGTTTTATTTTTAAAATTTATTTAATTACATTTTTATTTATATAAAAGAAACAAACTTCATGTATTTCATATATACAGTATGAAGAGCATAATGATACTTCTCAGTCCTCAAAAGAAAAAAGTCATATATTTTCCTGATTTGTGGTAACTAATATATAGAGTCCTAAATATGTAATGTATCTGATTGAAATTGATGTTTTGAGTTTTGATTGTGATTTACAGCCCTTGTCTCAACTCTTGAGGAACAGTGATTTTTTTACTTACTACTTGGATAATTCTTTATTTTAGGAAGACCTTAGCTTATTATTATAAAGTAAATTGGAAATATAGCTATGTAAAAATTAAAAAGCAAATAAAATTGGATGACTGAAAGTATCTAAATTATTTGAATACTATGAATTAACACATTCAAAAATTAAAATCCCCTGTGGAGTTAAAACAAATGTAATCACAAATACTAATAATCATATATAAATAGCTAAAATAACATTGGAAAAGAACAAATATTAAAAGCAGGAAAAGCAAAAAAAGTTTTATATTGGAATAAAGTTATGCATTAATAGGCTCTTCAATAGACATTATGGATTAAGAAAAGAATCAAACAATATAAATGAAATGCAATAGTCAAAAGAGAGAGAGAAAAAATGTAAAACCATAATTTTGTATTCAGTAAAAAAAATCCTAAAAAAAGGAAGGCAAAATTAAAGTCTGTTTTCAACAAATAAAATGTAATTAAGTTTACTTATAGCAGGGTTGTGCTGTACAAAACACTGGAGGATGTTCCTCTAGTACACAGGAAAACACTTTGAGGTGGAATCTTGCAGCTGTATGACTTAAAAAAGTCATAAAATACCAACAGTGTCAAAAAATAAAGTTTCTGTTATAGATTCCTTCAATTATTTAATTAGAATCTATTAAAAACAGCAAATTGAATCCAAAAAAACATAATAAGAAAAAATAACTAGATTCAAAAAATCATTAAAAGTGAATAATTGTTATGAACTCTATGCCAATAATTTGACAACATGAATAAAATTAAAAATAAAAGCAATTGTTGAAAGATACATATTAACAAAATTGATTCTAGAGGAATTGGACAGATTGATTAACTCTCTATTTTACTTTATACATTTTTTAAAGATTTATTTATTTATTTGAAAAGCAGAGTTACAGAGATGTAGAGGCAGAGAGAGAGAGAGAGAAAGAGGTTTTCCATCTGCTGGTTCACTCTACCAAATGGCCACAATGTCTGGAGCTGGACTGATCTAAGCCAGGAGCCAAGAGCTTTTTCTGGATCTCCCAGGGGCCAAAACACTTGGGCCATCTTATATGGCTTTCCCAGGTGATAGCAAGAGGCTGGATCAGAAGTGGATCAGCTGAGACTCGAACTGGCACCCATATGGGTTGCTGGCACTGCAGGCTGCAGCTTTACTCACTATGCCACAGTGCTAGCACCTATCTCTCTATTAATAAATTTCAAGCTGTAATTAATAATTTTCCCCAATAGAAATCTCAGGTTAATTCTCTCAAACAATTAAGGAATAAATAATATCAAAGTATTGCAAACAAAACAAAGGGGAGAAGACAGAGTTCACATCACTAAATAAGGCTCTATTTATACTAACAGACATATTAAACAGAGATATTGCACAGAAATTAAAAATCCCCAATAAATGTAGATGCAGAATTTATTTCAAAATGTGAGTAGTGGACAATGCACTAAAAAGAAGCTGTCTTATCTGTGAAAGATAGGCAGCTTAACATTTTAAACTAATCAAATATTTGAGTGGTTGAAAATATTCATAATGTATTGATTAAAATATTCAGAAAATAAAAGGCCTCCCCTAGTTTGATAATATGTATCTCTAAATCTATATGAGCATCAAACTTCATGGAGAGGCATAGGATAAGGAAACTAAATATATCAGTTCTCACTGCTTTCATTCAGTGGTATCCTGGAGGTCATCCTAGTGAAAAAGTAAAGTCAGGGATTTAGGAGTTAAGAATTAAAACTGTCTTTATTCTTGGGCAAATGATCACATATATTAAAAAAATCCTAAGAAATACGTAAACATAACTCTGGCAATAATAGTTAATTTAGATCACCAAATATGAGTCTGTTTCTTAAGATTTTTTAAATTTATTTATTTGAGAGGTAGAGTTACAGACAGAGGGAGAGACAGAGAGAAATGTCTTCTGTCTATTGGTTCAGTCCCCAAATGGCTGCAACGGCCAGAGCTGTACTGATCTGAAGCCAGGAGCCAGGAGCTTCTTCCAGGTCTCCCATGTGCAGTGGCCCAGGGACTTGGGCCAACTTCTATTGTTTCCCCAGGCCATAGCAGAGATGGTTCGGAAGAGGAGCAGCCGGGACTAGAACTGGCACCCATATGGAATGCTGTCGCTGCAGGTGGAGGATTAACCTACTGTGCCACTGCACTGGCCCCTATGAGTCTTTTTATACTTCTATAAATTAACAATGAGGGGCGGGCACTGTGACACAATAGGTTAATCCTCTGCCTGTGGTGTAGGAATCCCATTTGGGTGTCATTCTAGTCCTGGCTGCTCCTCTTCCAATCCAGCTCTCTGCTGTGGCCTGGGAAAGCAGTAGAAGATGGCCCAAGTCCTTTGGCCCCTGCACCCACGTGGAAGACCCGGAAGAAGCTCCTGGCTCCTGGCTTCATATCGGCACAGCTCTGGCCCTTTTGGCCATTTGAGGAGTGAACCATCAGATGGAAGATCTTTCTCTCTGTCTCTTCCTCTCTCTTCTGTCTCCTCTGTCTGTAACTCTGAAATCGGAGAAGACCCCCTAAAATTTACACTGAAATGTGGCCCCTTAAAGTTCCCTGGAAATGCTATCTGGGGCGCCACATGTGCTACCGGAATTTGGGGTGCCTTACGATTTCACCACAGACTTATTACTAAATCCCCAATATTAATAAGCCCAAGAGGGTTCTTGCCTAATATTTAGAGAAGAATTCTAAATACCGGCACAGATAAACGAGGCAGCATGGTACATTTTACGCTTTTATTTAGTGAGAAAGATGCATAGGAGAGTGAGAGCTTTATTTAAGAGAGAGAAGTGAATGGGGGTTCATACCGAGCACCAGGAACCAGCCATGTGGAAGAGCATCTAGGCCAGGAAGCTTAGAGCACATGGCCTGAAGGCCACACACCCTGGAGGCGCTGGGCTACATCAAGCCCTCTCCAGAAAAGAGGCCAGGGAAGAAGAGCAGACCAGGCCACAGCATGTCCCGGCTTTAAACCCACTTCCAAAGGGGAGTGGTTAATTAACCTGATTGGTTGGTGGGCACCCAGGTGTGGCCAGGTAGGGGAATGAGGCCACTCAGGGGCATGGCAAAGGCGTGGTCTTCCAGTTCACAAATCTAGCAATTTTAACCTGTATGCTGCCTACTTCAACTCTACCTCTCAAATAAATGAAGAAGGAAAAAAAAAATGGAAGGAAGGAAGGAAAGAAAGAAGGAAGGAAGGAAAGAAGGAAGGAAGGATAATTGGATATGAAATGTAAAAAATTCTATTTACACTAGCATTAACACACTTGGGATCTTTGAAACAAACTTTTAAAATATATATGAGAAATATGGTCACTAAAACTGAAGAGCATGTTGAGTAAAATTACATACCAAGTTCATATTTGGTGTTCTTAATATTATCTTAATCATACACATAGTCTTTTATTTTTTAAGGAGTTTTATTAACATTAGACTCTCTGGGTCACAAGAAATGCATGGTAATTACTACAGTACAATTCCCATCAATTCTTATATTAATGTAGTATTAATACAAAGACAATGTTCAATGTAGTTCACAGATACAATTCTAAGGATATAATGATGTTCCCTCTTTCCCAGTTCATTTCCTTTCTTTTTATTTTTTTCTTTCCTCCCACTAATTTAGGGTTTGGTTTGTTCTTTCATCTAGATCCTTGAGATGTAGTGTTAGAATATTTATTTAATGCCCTTCCAATTTTTTGATGTAGGCCCTTGTTGCTATGAAATTTCCTTGAATACTGCATTTGCTGTATCTAATAAACTTTGATATGTTGTCTTTTTACTTTTTACTTTCATTCATTTTGAGATGTTTTTAATTTCCCTTTTGATTTCTTCTATGACCACTGTTCATCCAGGAGAACATTGCTCAACTTCCATGTGTCTGTAGATTTTCTAGAGTTTATTGTTTTGCTAACTATCAGCTTCATTCCATTGTAGTCAGAAAAGATACATAGTATGATTTCAATTTTTTTAATTTGTTGAGATTTTTTATGGGTCAGTATACAGTCTGTCCTAGAGGATATTATATGCACTGGTGAAAAGAATGTGTATCTCGAAGCTGTGAGATGAAATGTTCTGTAGATATCTATTAGGTCCATTTAGTCTATAATGTATTTATTTGTTTGTTTATTTATTTTTTGTCTAGTTGATCTGTCCATTGGTGAAATTGTGGTGTTGAAATTCATAATATTATTGTATTGGAGCCTATGTTTCACTTTAGATCTATTAATATTTGTTTCAGCATACATATTTTATAGTAGTCACATATTCTGAGTTGATCCTTAATCATTATATTATGAATTTATTTGTCTCTTTTAAATGTTTTTACTTTAAATTTTAGGTTATCTAACATGAGTTTAGCTACTTCTGCTCATAACATAAACTATCTTTTTCCATCCTTTCTCTTTCGGGCTGTGTATATCTTTCTTAGTAAAGCTTATTTCTTGTAGGCAGAATATAGATTGGCAGAATACAGATTTTTTGTCCATTCATCCAGTCTGTATTTTTTAATTGGGAATTTAGTCCATTAAATTCAAGATAATATAGTCCATTTACATTCAAGGTTATTATTAATAAATAAAGACTTGGTATTTCCATTTTTCCTGGAACATTCCTATTATTTGTTTTGGATCTCCTTTGTTCTGTTACTAGTAGGTTTTCTTCCTTCACATTCTTTCATAATGCTAAATGTCTCTCTGTGTTTCTATGTGTATTATGTACTTATGTATCTTTTCCTAAGTCTGGTTTGGTAGTGAAAATTATTATTATTATTATTTTTTTTGACAAGCAGGGTTAGACAGTGAGAGAGACAGAGAGAAAGGTCTTCCTTTTTACGTTGGTTCACCCCCCAAATGGCTGCCATGGCTGGCGTGCTGCACTGATCCAAAGCCAGGAGCCAGGTGCTTCCTCCTGGTCTCCCATGCTGGTGCAGCGCCTAAGAACTTGGGCCATCCTCCACTGCCTTCCCAGGCCACAGCGGAGAGCTGGACTGGAAGAGGAGCAACTGGGACAGAATCCAGCACCTCGACTGGGACTAGAACCCGGGTTGCAGGTGCTGCAGGCAGAGGATTAGCCAAGTGAGCCCCTGCACCAGCCAATAGTGACAAATTATTTTAATTGTTGTTTGTTTTGGAAAATCTTTTTATCACCCTCATTTATGAATGACAGTTTCACTGGGTATAGTATTCTGGATTGGACTTTTTTTTTTTTTTTTTTTTTTTAGAACGTTGGCTGTGTATCTCCATTCTCTCCTGGTCTATAGGATTTCTGTTAAGAGATATGCTGTTAACCTGATGGAAGATCCTTGAACTGTGTTCTGGCATTTCTTGATTTTATATTTTAGAAGATTCTGTTTATGGTTTACTTCTGAATGTTTGACTATAATGTGTTATGGTGAGGAGGTGAGGATCTTTTCTGATCATGTCTATTTGTGGTTCTTTGTACTTCCTCTATTTATATCCCATACATTTTTCCAAATTGGGTAATTTTTCTACTGTTATTTCACTGAATAGATTTTCTAAGTCATTCTTTTCTTTCATACCTGCAGGGAACTTGTAAATCTCATATAATTGTTTATTCAATGGTATCCCATAGATCCTGAACAGTTTTCAGTATTTCTAATTTTTTCTTTTTCTTTTTCTTATTTCTTTTTTTTTTTTTTTTTTTTTTTGGATCTGGCAAGCTATTTCAAAAGACCTGTCTTAGAGATCAGATATTCTTTCTTCTGCCTCACTGAATCTGTTCTTAAGATTTTCCACTGTATTTTTACTTGACTTATTGAATATTTCACTTATAATATTTCTGCTAGTTTTTCATTAAGATCTCCATCTCTTTGCAGAATTTCTCATCTGTATCATGTATGGATTTTTCTTATTTCATGTAACTGCTTCTGTGTATTCTCAAGTAACCTTGCAATCAATTCATTTTTTAAAATTCCTTTTCAGGTATATCATCAATTTCCCCTTCTTCAGAGTCCAAGATTAATCTATTAGTATGTTCCTTTTAGGGAGTCATATTGCCTTCCATATTCATGCTTTTTGTGTCTCTACATTGTTTTATTTACACATCTGGGGAATCACTTGTTATCTCCTATGGGGGGTGAGTTTTTATTTTATTATTTTTTAATGAAGGCTTTGTTCTTAGAATTGTGTCTCTCTGGATCTGTGGAGTGCTTGCGAATTGTGCTGGAGTTTTAGGTTTGTGGCTGGCCACCATTTATGGGTGGAATAAGAGTTCAGAGTGACACCCAAGTTTTGCATGGTATAGCACCTCTGACTTTAGTCAGTTAGCGGAGATATTGAAGCTGTTTAGTGTTAACACAATCCCAGCCCTTCTCTGTGCCAAGCTGAACCAGCTGATTTATGGAGCTTGAGTACTCCACTGACCCAGGCACACACACCATACAGAACACCAACCCACTTTATGGTGTGTCCCTCTGAGAGACGTGTTCCCAGCACAAGGGAAACTCTGACTTTCTGTACTCAGACTGCACAGGTGCACAGGAACCCAGCTAGAAACCATGTCCCTCTCATCTCCATGGCCTATGCCCGGATCTCTCACAATCACAATGTGCATGGGGTTCATGAGCTTCCCAGCATTCCCTGATTCTGGGCAGAGCTCAGCTGCAGCTCCACCTCAGCAAATGGGAGACTGGAGCTTTGGTGGGGAGAGGGTGGGAAAGTAACATGGTCTCCCTCATAGAGGAAGGTATCTATTCAACCTACCACCAGTTCTCCAGGGAAGACTCAGAGCCGGTGAGCTGCGTGAATTCTTCCTCAGTCCAATCTGCTGATGTCATAGGTCCCAGCAGCTCCTCTCGCCTTGACTGGGAAGACGGTGCTTCCCAGCTGAGAACGAGCTGTGAATAATTAGGAGTTGTACACTGCCAGTGACTATGTGTCTGTCCCCTCTCCTAACTGCTCCATAGAGTCTTTGTACTGTTCTTGCCATTCTCCAATGAAAATTTCTCTCAATCAACCTCCTAGGAATATGGTCCTTCCTTTGCTTTTGCGGTGTCTGTAACTGAAGTCAGTGTGAATTCTCCATATTAAGGATCTTGGATCTCTAGCGTACCGCTTCTTAATGTTAGTCTGACCTTTTTCAGTAATGTCTCCCAGCTATGTGCACATACTGATTTATACCTTCAGCATTATCTGCATCAAATTCTTAGCAGTCATTTTTGAAGAAAATGACAAGGCAATCTTAAACGTATGGGGAAATGCAAAAGACTTAGAAAGCCTTAACAAAGATACTAGTGACATAGTAACCCAGATAACATGGGCTTGCCATAAGAAAAAGTATATAGATCAATGAAACAGAATAGAAAATTAACAACTGTATGTATTCCATATGTTGATCGATATCCACATGTGTATATGTTTGTATATTCAACTTATTCTTGACAAAATGCCAAGGCAGCCTCTAAAATGACTCACAATGATCCTTGTGTTATGGTACAGTCTTGCATAATTTTATATTTGAGTAATTTCCTTCTAAACAATTGAAATTTGGAATGTTGAAGGGATGTTTACATTATAAAAAGATATTTCTTCTGCCAATATACTTCCTCTCTAGCTTGCTTTGATTGGGCGTGCTGCTCTGTTGAAGACGGCCACATGACTAGACACTGGAGAGAGCCTCTGACCAAGAGCCAGCAAGGAATTTGTGTTCTCTGTCCAAGAACTTGAAGGAAACAATCTGACAAACAACCACAATTGTGAAAGTAGAAGTGACTCATTCTGCAGTTGAATCTTGAGGTTACTTTATCTCTAGACAACACCTTGATTTTAATCTTATAACAAATACTGAAACTGCTAAGCTGTCCTCAGTTCCTGAACTATAGAAATCGCAAAAGGCTATGTGTATTGCTTTAAAAGTTGTATTTTGGGAAACTACAATAAAAAATCACAAGAATTTACAAGGAAAGCCCCTGTCACTTTTGTACTCTCACTCTCATACAAGGATAACTAATATCATAATTTCAAGATTCAGAAATAAATTTCATCAGAGTTCATACTTTTGAATTTCATATAAATGGATGACTCAGTCTATATATTTACTTTGTATCTGGTTACTACATTTCAAATTTTATTTAGGAAATTTGTCATTAATGATTTTAAAAAAATGCATCTATTGTGTGGCCAGAACTAATTTTTATTTATTTGAATCTTCATGGACATTTGGCATATGTCTAGTTTTCCTCAGACCTTGAAAACAGTGCTACTATGAACATCGTACCACATGTTATTTGATTAACAAGTATACTCATTTCTTCTAGGCATATTATTCATCTGCTTTTTAAAAATGTTTCTTTTATTGATTTGAAATTCAGAGCAAGAGAGACAGAGAGGAAAAGAGATATCTTTAACCCACTGGGTCACTCCCCAAGTTCCCACAACAGGCAGCCACTGCTGAAGCAGGCCTAAGTCCAGAGCTGAGAACTCCACCTTGGTCTCCTACATGGATGGCAGAGACCCATGAATTTGAGTCATTATCTGTTTCTTCCCACCATGTATAGCAGGAAGCTGTATCAAAACTACAGTAGCCATGAATTGAACTGCTACTCTAATATGGGACATGAATGATCCAAGTGGCAGTTTAACCCACTGCATGATAACACCTGACCCTAAGCATATTATTTAGACAGCAATTACAGGGTTATAAAATATATTTACCTTTAATAGATAAGGTAAGAATGCTTTTCAAAGTTCACTGATAGATATAATAATTGGTTTGCAGTCTAAGAAGCTAATTTTAGGGGTCGGCGCTATGGTGTAACAGGTAAAGCCACTGCCTGCAGTGCTGGCATCCCGTATGGGTGTTGGTTCGAATTCCAGGTGCTCCACTTCTGATCCACTGTCCAAGATGGCCTGGGAAGGCATTAGAGGATGGCCCAAGTGTTTGGGCCCCTACACCTGCATGGGAGACCAGGAAAAGGATCCTGGCTCCTGGCTTCAGATCGGCACAGCTCCTGCAATTGAAGCTAATGGGGAGTGAACCAGTGGATGAAAGATCTCTGTCTCTCTCTGCCTCTCCTTCTCTCTCTGTGTAACTCTGACTTTCAAATAAATAAATAAATCTTTAAAAAAGAAGCTAATTTTATAGAAAACTGAAACCTTTTGCTTATAAACATTCAAAATGTATTTACTAAGTATTTCAATGCATATGATATTTAGGTTTTGTTTTATTTCTTTTATATAGACAGGCAGTACTAAATAATCAAGTAATTATGTTTTGGTGGATTTATTACAGCAAATTGACCACATTTTTTTAATACAAAAGGGACCATATGAATGTTCATAGCAGCTTTGTTTGAAATAGTCCAAAATGATGGACAGATAGTCTTCAAAGGGTGACTTGTAAGCTCTCTGTCATACATTTGTGCCATCAATACTATGGGAAAAGATAGTAGAACAGAAAGTTGATACAATTTAGAAAAAAATCAGGTGAATTTTCCATAAGAAAACAAATAAATAAAAAAGCTAATCTGACAAAGGTACGTATTATAGGTCTCCACTTATATTGTATTCCCCAAGCCACATTATTATAGAAATAGAGAACAAATTAGTATTCCAGATCATTAGGGCCAACTGGGGCAATCAAAAATGAGGATGGTCATAAAGGAGCAATGAGGAATCCATATCTTGACTGAAATGCCCCATATCTTGACTCTACAATACTTGGTTGTGGCACTATATTTTATAAAAAGTTATCATTTTTGTAAACAGATAAAAGGTACACAGGATCTTTGTGCACTGTTTTTAAACAGCATGTGAATCTACAAATGTCTCAAAACAAAACGTTTAATTTGAAAATTATGTGTGAGATATCATACCTTGCATGCTGCTATAGGTGGAAAATGTTCAAATTTGATCAATAAAGAACTAGAACCATATTTCAAACCATATAAAAACTGTTGTTGAGGAACAAACTTGCATAGATAATTTTCTTATTTACACTTTCATAAGTTTGTGTGAAAATGGACTCTTCAAAATAATCTTACATGTAAGGAAAGAACTGAAAGAATGCAGGCAAAGCTACATTTTAAGAAGCAGAAATTAGCCACTCCTTCAAAACCAAGAGAATCTTTTGCAGTAAAATATAATAAATTGTATTTAATTTCAGGAGCCACTCCTCCCCCCCAAAAAAAATTGGTTTCAAAAATTACCATCCATTCCTACTCAAAAGGAAAAGACCTCTTATATAGTTCGGATAAAGGTTGGAGGAATTATACTCCATAAAATGTAAGCAAAAAGGAGTGGGCTTGTAGCCTATGCCATGTATCGCAGTGCCTGGGTTAGAAGCTGACTTCTGACTCATGTGTAAATCTTCCTGAGAACACAGATCCTGGGAGACCACGGTGATAGCTCTAGTAGCTGAGTTCTTTTACGCATGTGGGACCCAGACTGAGCTCCTAGCTCCCAGCTTCATCTGTGGTCCAGACCATGCTGTTGCAGGCAGCCTGGAGAGGGTAACACCAAATACAGATTTCTCTACTTCTCGCTCTCTCTCTCTTAAATAAAGTTAAAAATTTTTTAGATAAATGAATCCCATAAAGTAACACACTATATGATTCTATTTATCTGACATTCCTTAAACCACACAATAATGGAAATAGGGAAAAATTTAGTGATTTTTCTCCTTGCATCCCACCCAAAGATTCTTCATTTGTCAACACATTCACCAAAGTGGTATATTTGTTTACTATAGAAGAACCTGCATCTAAAGTACATAATTTACATTAAACTTTAAGTTTGGTGTTGTTCATTCTGTGCATTTGGAAAAATTGTAATGATATGTAGCCATCATTTTAGTATCCTCTAGAGAACTTTCACTTCCCTAAAAATCCTCTGTGCTTTCTTTCAGACTTTCTCTCCCAAACTCTAGGGACTAGTGACTCTTTTACTGTCTCCTTAGTTTTGTCTCTTTCGGATTGTCATGTACAGTGGTTGAAATCATGAAGCCTTTGCATATTGACTTCTTTCACTTAGAAATACTGATTTCAGGTGACCTCGTGTCTTTTCATGGCTTGATAGCTCTTTTTCTTAGTGTTGATTAATATTCCATTATCTAAGTGTACCACAGGGTTTTTTTGCCCCCTAGAGCCATTTACCTACTGAAGTACATGTTGGTTACTTCTGAGTTATGACAATTATGAATAAATTTGTTATAAGAACCCATATGAAGGTTTTATATATGTATATATATATATATATACATATGTACATGGATACATGTATTAATACATTGTTATAGTACTTTATTTTTAAGTTATTTTTAACCATTTGAGAGACAGTACTATGGACTCTTCGGTCCATCTTGAAGATAACATGGTCCTTTCTCAGAATAATGTTTTCAGTGCATAAATAAAATTTTAGAATTACATAGGGAAATCCATGTATTGTAATAAATTTAACAAATTATTTTAGAACATGATAAATAAAATCATTTGTTTTTGTAGTAATATATTAAGTTATGAACAGTTCACAAACTACCATGATTTTATGGGGGTGAATAGTATTGGTTGTAATTAAAATATTCCTAGTGTGTGGTGAAATGATCTACTATTTTTATTGGTGATCAGATAGTTCTAAAGTTAGTGTGTGTTGCCTGTATAACTGAAATTTTAAAGGGCTCAATTCAGGAGCAGACACTTTGTCTAGGGATTAGGATATTAGTAAAGATGCCCCGGTCCCAGATCTGAGCACCAAGGTTCAATATTCAGCTCCAGCTCCTGATTCCAGCTTCCTGTTAATGCAGACTCTGGGAAGCAGTGATGATGGCTCAAGTCATTGGGTTCCTGCCATCCATTTGGGAGATTCAGATTGAATTCCGTGCCCCTGGCTTTAGCCAATCCATTCCCAGTCATTGCAGGCATTTGGAGAGTAAACCAGTGAATCGAATCGGACCGTTTCTCCCTCTCCTACCTTTCCCTTTCCCTCTCCCTCTCCCTCTCCCCCCTTTCCTTTCTCCTTCTCTCCATCTCTCTCTCAAATATTTTTAAAACTTTAGTGATAAATTTCAGGCAGTTATTCTGAATATGTAAATGTAGCTTTTTTCCCATATCTAAGTTCACATAGCATTTACATTCTCTCTATGGATCATACATGCTGTGAATTTAAAGTTTAAAATAATTAGAGAATGATTTGTTTATTTAACCAGAAGTAAGTGACTGGAGTCATATTGGCCATGGAAAACCATGAATGCATTTTGCTCTTGTAGCTGAGAAGATCCAGTGTGGAATAATTAATCCAGACTTAGATTTTTTTCACCGTATTTATCTTTCTGTCTATATATCTCCATCTCTTTCTATCTGCTTCTTATGTTCTCACTTGCTTTTGTGTGTATCAACCTTATTACTGCATACCAATAATATACTTTCCTTTCTGTATTGTAGAATTATGAGTGCAAATAGTTCCAAAGTTTCACAATATCAAAAAGTTCTGCATTCTTGTTAGAACATATGTAACAAATGACTTCTCTATTCGTTATTCTGGATGTGTGTGTGTGTATTTCAGTAGCCTAAGCGGCAAGTACAGTTTGATTAACTGGACTTGATTCATAAACTTGCCCCACAGGAGGGAAAGTGAAAAGAGTGGCTGTATACTGTGATTAGCATCACAAAAAGGTAGGAATGATTTCATAAAAGAAAATTGTGGGAGTAGATGGCTATATGTAGAGAGGAGAACTGATATTCTATGACTGAAACAGACATGTCTACTAAAATAACTAGATTATTTCTAAGGTATCCTTCAGTTTTAATTATATGAGCATAAAAATTATCTCTTCATGAATGCGCCTATTGATTAAATGGCAGCATGAATCATATTTTAATGCATCTATGTAATGTTTTACTAGATCCCATCATTAGACTATTTGACTCTTAAAATCCCTTGTAAATTTCCATTCAACACATCTAATGTCACATAATCTAGGTTGATAGTTTATTTCAAAAATAAAAAATGAAAATTGTTAACATCCTGAAAAGCAATTTGATTAGGGGATTTTAAATATGTAACTATAATTGATTTTTTTGGAAAATTTAGATATTTCTTTTTTTTAATTTATGTGTTTATTTGAAAGGCAGAGTTACAGAGAGGCAGAAGCAGAGGCAGAGAGAGAGAGAGATCTTCCATCCCCTGGTTCACTCCTCCGATGGTCTCAAAGGCTGGAAATGCGCCCATCCAAAGCCAGGAGCCAGAAGCTTCCTCTGGGTCTCATGCGGTTGCAGGGGCCCAAGGACCTGGCCCATCTTCTACTGCTTTCCCAGGCCATAGCAGAGAGCTGGATCGGAACTGGAGCAGCAGAGACTCCAACCGGTGCCCACATGGAATTTGGGCATTCAGGTGGCAGCTTTACCTGCTACACCACTGCAACAGTCCGAAGTATATATTTCTAGTAGGATAGATATCTAGCCTGACTGGGAAAATCTATTGTTATTGTATGCAATTTTTTTAGCTGATATATTAAACATATATGCTGTTATGGGATATTATATGCTGTCTGGATACATGTATATATTGTGTAATGTACAAATCTTTCTGTAGTTTAAATATGCTTTGTGAAGGAAGTTATGGTGTCATTGTTTTAAGGCCTAGCTTCTGGAATGTTTGTATTTGTTACTCTTTCATGAAAAGAGGACTCAATGAAATTACATTTCATATTCTTTTTTATTTATTTAGTAACAGATAGAGTTAGACAGTAAGAGAAACAGAGACAGAAAAAGGACTTCCTTCTGTTGGTTCACCCCCGCCAAATGGCCGCTATGGCTGGAGCTACACCCCGGAGCCAGGAGCCAGGTGCTTCCTCCTGGTTTCCCTTGCGAGTGCAGGGGCCCAAGCACTTATTTACTAATTTTTAGCACTTGAGCCATCTTCCCGGGCCACAGCAGAGAGCTGGACTGGAAGAGGAGCAACCAGGACTAGAACCCGATGCACATATGGAATGCTGGCGCTGTAGGCAGAGGATTAACCAAGTGAGCCATGGCGCCGGCCCCCTATATTTGATATTCTTGAGTGTAACTGTATATGTGAAATTAGGTAGCCCCACAAATTACAATAAGCATAACTTAATTTTATCTAGACCATAATTTTAGAACTCTTTTTTATAGGAATAGGTAACATCTTTTTTTTTAAAAAAATATTTATTTGAAAGAGAGAGAGAGAGAGAGAAAGTCTTCCATCTGCTTTTACACTCCCCAAATGGCCACAATGGCCAGAGGTGCTGCGATCCAAAGCCAAGAGCCAGGAGCTTCTTCCGGGTCTCCCACACATGGATGCAGGGGCCCAAGGACTCAGACCATCTTCTACTGCTTTCCCAGGCCACAGCAGAGAGCTGGATCAGAAGTGGAGCAGCAAGGACTTGAGCTGGCATCCATAAGGGATGCCAGTACTGCAGGCTGCAGCTTCACCCACTATGCCACAGTGCTGACCCCAATTTGAGAAATCTTTTTTTTAAAAGATTTATTTAGTTATTTGAAAGTCAGAGTTACACACACAGAGAGAAGGAGTGGCAGAGAGAGAAAAATCTTCCATCCACTAGTTCACTCCTCAATTGGCCACAACAGCCAGAGCTGTGCCCCTCCAAAGCCAGGAGCCAGGAGCTTCTTCTTGATCTCTCAAGCGGGTACAGGGACCCAAGCATTTGGACCATCTTCTACTTCTTTCCCAGGCCATAGCAGACAGCTGGATTGGAAGTGGAGCAGCCAGGTCTCAAACTGGTGCCCACATGGGATGCTGGCACTGCAGGTGGTGCCTTAACCCACTATTGCCATAGCGCTGGCACCTTGAGAACTCCTTAAATGCACAGATTGAGGGTGGCTGTTTGTTTTTATTCTTATTTACTAATTTTTAGACATGCATTTTTAGCATGCATTATTTCCTCAATATAGGATAAAAAAGTGGTTTGAAATGGTAATAAAGGGGCACAAACAGAAATGTGCATGCTTTCATTTTATGTTTTCCAAACTCATCTATGCATTTTGCAATTGGAGCTTTTAGTAGTGTGGGACAATCTGTTTATACTTTGATTAAGTAGCATGATTATCTTGATAAAAAGACAAGGTCTTGTTTTCTGAATATTAATTAGCAGCAAAAAGGAGAAAAATATGTCCCAAACGTGTTACATAAAAAAGATAAAAGAAGATATTGGTTCCACAATTACACTGATGAAGAATTTTTTTTTTTTATGCTGTGAACAATATTTTAAAAAAATGTAATAGAGTCTGGTTCGTGAGTAGCAGACACTGTAAAAATATCCCTGCCAGTCAACTCCACAAGATCACTTCAAAAGAGATACTCTAGCTGTGAAGGAATATACTGTTAGAAAGCTGCATGTTTCAGAGGACTTGTTTCTGTGAAAGCGTAGCTCAGAAAGATTCTAAGCACCGGAGCAGTGCTATTTGATTCTTTGAGGAAGCCTAAATGTGTAATTTAAAGAAAATTGGTATTCAAATAACTGTGATATTAAGTCACAACAGTCTCTGGAGAAATAAAATGATTTTGAGTAAATTAATAAGATAATAAGGCTGGATTACCTAATATCATGTGAAGTACTAATTCATAACGGTCTGTTGGTAGTTAATCCTATGTTTGATTTGACTTACACTCCCTCACAGCTGGTATTAATGCTCCCTTAAACATCTTTTCATTTTTGTAGTCAGTTTTACTGACCATGTTACATATCTGATTTTAGTGATTTAAATCTTTTTTTCTGTTTTTTCATTTATCGTTAATAATAACGATATTATTATCCCTTTCCTTCTGTTTGCTTTGAGTTTAGTTTGTGCCTTTTCATGTGTCCTAATGTAGAAATTTATTGATTCAAGAATATTAATTTTCAAGAAGGTGTTTACATATGAAAATTTCCCTCTAAAGTACCATTTTTGTTGTGTCCTATTAATTTTGTTATGTTGTATTTTCATTTTCATTCATCTCAAGCATTTTCTAATTTGTCCTGTGATTTCTCCTTTGAGGCTTTGATTAGTTAGGAATTTATTCAATTTCTACAACTTTTTGAATTTTTAAAATTTTCTGACATTATTTCTAATTTCACTTCAGTGTGATCAGAAACATGCTTTGCAATAAAAAAAAAAAAACCATTAAATGTAGTGAGACTTATTTTACGGCCTAGAATATGTACTATACTGCAGAATGCCTTCCATTGATCTCTGTTGAGTCTTGCTTTCATTTTATGTTTTGCAAGGTTTCCAAAACGAAGTATGATAAGTTGGCTGACATAAAATAACAGAAATCTAAAATCAAGGTATTTCCAGCACCAACCCCTCTTGTCAACTCTGAGTACTTTCATGCCCTTGTTTTACATTCTAGTGTTGTTGGCATTGCTTGGTGTTTCTTGATTGGCAGGTGTGTAATTCCAATCAGTTTTCCATTTTCACATGACACTCTCCCAAATGTACTTGACTGCTATTGCTTTTTCTATATGGATAATTCACATTGGATTAAGGCCCATGCTAATAAATTCATCTTACCTCTGTTACATCTGTAAAGGGTCTGCTACTAAATAAGTCACATTTACATATGCTGGGAAATAGGTATTAAGCACATCTATTTAGGAGGACCAAAGTTCAATCACTAACACTTACTATTATGTTTTACTTATTTATCATGGATATTTGTGTCCTCCACAACCAACAAACCATATGAATAAGGAAGATTGACTATTTTTAAAGGACTTTAATCTTTATGTCTAAATACATACCTGATTCATAATTTGGTGGACAGATAACATTTTTGTGTGAATTAATGAACAACAAGCTGCCTTCTCAATCTAAATATCTATGCTTAATAGCTTTTGTTACTTTGCCCAGACTATAGTTTGTGCATTAATCAGTATCTTTTCCTTCTTTGCTACTGAAAGTGACACTATTTTTTCTAGATAATGCTGATTACTCAGTAACAATATGAGTTATACAGACTGTAAGGATGTTTTCAAACTTAGTAAATTTAACTATCTAAATGAGAGTAACCAAATTCACCTTCTATTTTCATAGCTTATACACTATGTTAGCTCTCTTTTAAATTTTGTATTGTAGAAGGAAACTCAGTTTAGCCTAAGTTATGCTCATGCAATTCTGTAATAGCTTAGACTGCCTTCACAGTTGAATACATATGATAGGGTGCCAAGAAAGATGGAAGTAAAAACTGGCTGCCTGCTTCATTTTGCTATTTTCAAGTTAAAAGAAGGATTTTGGCAATTTAGCTTGGTTGTATATAGAGTTATACTTCAACATCGATTAATACAATTCAGAGTTGCTATTACTCATTAAAATTTTCGAAATATTATCAATTAGTGATAACCACAAATCCTGGCTACCCTATTACTCTCTTGGAATATATCTTAATTTGATTCAGCTTAGCTTTGTGTAATTTTTCATTCAGATGATACAACCAAGTTGAAGTGATCAAAGAGCCTTTATGTTTCGACTAAACTATTATTAGATTTCTAAAAACATTCCAATAAACTATGTGAAATAATAATAATGACACAGGGAAAATATGCTTATTCAGATATTACTAAATATGTAAGTGCATTTTGATTTGTTTTATTGTTTAATAATTGATTTATTATAGGTTTAGAAGAATTTTTATGAAAATTAAAATTTTTATTGACAGTAGAAACTTTTTATGTTCATCATCCACTTCAGTTTGAAACTTAACTACAGGCCGGCGCCGCGGCTCACTAGGCTAATCCTCCACCTAGCGGCGCCAGCACACTGGGTTCTAGTCCCGGTCAGGGCGTTGGATTCTTGCCCCTGTTCCAGGCCAGATCTCTGCTGTGGCCAGGGAGTGCAGTGGAGGATGGCCCAAGTGCTTGGGCCCTGCACCCCATGGGAGACCAGGATAAGCACCTGGCTCCTGCCTTCAGATCAGCGAGGTGCGCCGGCCGCAGCGCGTCAGCCATGGCGACCATTAGAGGGTGAACCAATGGGAAAAAGGAAGACCTTTCTCTCTGTGTCTCTCTCACTATCCATTCTGCCTGTCAAAAAAGAAAGAAAGAAAGAAAGAAAACTTAACTACAGGGAGAATTGACAAATCAGTATTTTTTTTAAACTTTTATTTAATGAATATAAATTTCCAAAGTACAGCTTATGGATTACAATGGCTTCCCCCCCATAACGTCCCTCCCACCTGCAACCCTCCCCTTTCCCACTCCCTCACCCCTTCCATTCACATCAAGATTCATTTTCGTTTCTCTTTATATACAGAAGATCAGTTTAGCATACATTAAGTAAAGATTTCAGCAGTTTGCTCCCACACAGAAACATAAAGTGAAAAATACTGTTTGAGTACTAGTTATAGCATTAAATCTCAATGGACAGCACACTAAAGACAAAGATCCTACATGAGGAGTAAGTGCACAGTTACTCCTGTTGTTGACTTAATAAATTGACACTCTTGTTTATGGCCTCAGTAATCACCCTAGGCTCTTGTCATGAGCTGCCAAGGCTATGGAAGCCCCCTGAGTTCACTGACTCTGATCATACTTAGACAAGGCCATGGTCAAAGTGGAAGTTCTCTCCTCACTTCAGAGAAAGGTACCTCCTTCTTTGATGACCCGTTCTTTCCACTGGGATCTCGCTCGCAGAGATCTTTCATTTAGGTTTTTTTTTTTTTTTTTTTTTTTTTTTTTTTTTTTTTTTTTTTTTTTTTCCCCAGAGTGTCTTGGCTTTGCATGCCTGAAATACTCTCATGGGCTTTTCAGCCAGATCCACATGCCTTAAGGGCTGATTCTGAGGCCAGAGTGCTGCTTAGGACATCTGCCATTCTATGGGTCTGCTGTGTATCTCACTTCCCATGTTGGATCATTCTCTCCCTTTTTGATTCTATCAGCTAGTATTTGCAGACACTATTCTTGTTTATGTAATCCCTTTGGTTCTTAGTCCTATCAATATGATCAATTGTGAACAGAAATTGATCACTGGGACTAGGAGATGGCATTGGTACATGCCACCTTGATAGGATTGAATTGGAATCCCCTGGTATGTTTCTAACTCTACCGTTTGAGGTAAGTCAGCTTGAGCATGTCCCGAATTGAACACCTCTTCCCTCTCTTATTCCCACTCTTATATTTAACAGCGATTACTTTTCAGTTAAGTTTCAGCACTTAAGAAGAATTGTGTATTGATTACAGTATTCAACCAAAAGTATTAAGTAGAACAAACAAACAAAAATACTAAGAGGGATAACATATCAAGTTGCTCATCAACAGTCAGGGTGAGGGCTGATCAAGTCACCATTTCTCATAGTGTTCATTTCACTATAACAGGTTTCCTTTTTGGTGCTCAGTTAGTTGTCACCTATCAGGGAGAACAAGTGGTATTTGTCCCTTTGGGATTGGCTTATTTCACTCAGCATAATGTTTTCCAAATTCCTAATAGGGATCACTTTTCAGTTAGATTTAGACAGTGAGAGAGAGAGAGCGAGAGACAGAGAAAAAGGTTTTCCTTTTCCGTTGGTTCACCCCCTAAATGGCCACTGGTGCACTGTGGCCAGCGTGCTGCGCCAATCCGAAGCCAGGAGGCAGGTGCTTCCTCCTGGTCTCCCATGGGGTGCAGGGCCCAAGAACTTGGGCCATCCTCCACTGCCTTCCCAGGCCACAGCAGAGAGCTGGACTGGAAAAGTAGCAACAGGGACGAGAACCCAGGGTGCCGGCGCCACAGGTGAAGAATTAACCAAGTGAGCCATGGCACCGGCCGGCAGATCAGTATTTTTAATATATAATTATATATCTTTAGCTATTGTAAGTAGAAGAAATATTTTCTGTGATTTTGTAAATGTAAACTGTGTTTTATACATGATAGCAAAATATATTTCTTGTGATTTTTTCGTATATTTGTGTATCTGACAAAGATATTTTTCATTCTCAAATATGATTTGATATGATCATAACAATCCCATGCCTCTCTTTACTAAAGCAAGATGTTTTGCCTTTTTAAATATAAATATATTTAATATAAATATAAATTTCAAACATAATCTTTGTGAAAAAATAAAAAAGTAATGATAGCTTAATTAGTGAAACATTGTTATATAGAATTAAATAAATTCTTATAAATTCATTTGTAACTCTGTCAATAAATGTTCCTCTATTTTCACATCTTATAAATGTGAGAACATGAATTATTGATGATTATGTTAAAAATAAGCAGAAATGAATTTATTAATTTTTATACTTCCTTTTATAATTCTTTCCATCTATTGTTTTTACCCTAATTGGCTAACACTTTGGCGTTTTAACATGTGCTTGACTTTCAATAGAAATAATATATGGCCTAGGTTACCAGTTATAATATAGTCCTAGGTTAGATCAAGTGAATAAATATTAATATTGGACAATACTTGTTGCTGAAAGGAATTAATTTTCCCTCATGTCTCTATTTCATACCTCAACATAGTGTCTGATACATGTGTGTGTGTATTTGAGAAAATGCGTTTTGGAATATATTTTATTATATTTTGTACAAGTTTCCATGACACTTTGAGAACCTCACATGTGATTGATTTAGTAAATGATTAGCAGATTAACAATGATAGTTTGAAATGCTTCCTATTTGACATTTGCACTGAGAGCTGGAAGAATATAATTGGTAAATCAGAGATGGAAATATTTCTAGGGGAAACAAAAGGGAATAAATCAGAAGAGAAAAGAAGTTACTGAACTATAACTGGTGAGACCAGTTAAAGATCTAAGGGTGTGGAAGTAAATATGGGAGGCTGGATGGCAGACAATGTTAAAGAGATTAAATATTCACTCAGTAGACCTACTAATCTCTGCTTCATACCTTATTATTAATCCAGTAGTGCTTTTATAATTCCTCACCCAGAATGCTTTTCTTGCCTCTATGTCCACTGTACTATGTGCTGCTTCTTCCTAGCTGATTCAGGCACTGACCATTCCCTTGTTGCATGCTTTTCTTGCCAACTCAAAAACATCCTTTGATGATCAAAGGTAGAATTTTATTAATGAAGTCTTCTTCATGAGGTCATCCTCAACCACTTGCCTTTAGTCACAATTAGAAAAATATTTTGTCATGTACTGTACATATTTCTATTCTGGTTCCTTCCTTCATATTTTACATGTTCTGTTTTCTTAGATATAGAACATTTTGAAGTCAAGAATATGATTTGCTCATTTTTATTTTCCTAGTACCCAGTGAAAGGCTTAGCACAGATAATGACTCAGTAGATAGTCATTGAGTGAATAAATGAATAAATGTTGGTCATATTGTTTTATTCCATAAATTGAATTCTAAAAATTCACATTACATTATTTTGAGTCATTAATGTACAAATCTGTCACAGACTACAAAGTATCTAAGAATAGAAACAGTATAAAATTGTATTCCTAGACCTTGAAATGTAGAATTCTTGTTTAGGAACACCAGTGGGATAATTTGGTGAAACTTTTCTGACATTGATATTGAATCTCTTTGGCACCAATGAAAGTAAATTGTTTTTATCTTAGAAGCCCAGTTGTTAGGAATTTCTGCTGAAGTTGCTTTCAGTTACTCAATAACCTCTGTGAATTACTTCTTTCATTTTATTGAAAGCTATTGTGTCCTCAGACTATCTAGAGTGGAACTGTTTCTGTATGCATTTGTGTGTGTGTGTGTGTGTGCACACACGTGCTATAAAACCATACTCATTGAGAACTGAGAATTCAGATGATGGCAAACAAAACACCATTATTTTCAGTTACGGTCAATATGTTCACTTGGAAAGAATTCAAACATATATGAGTACATTCTGCTGTAATTTCTGTTTGCTCAAAAATAGTACTGAAATCTCACCCAAAAAATGTTCACTAAGACAGTGAAGAATAAATGTCTCTGAGAATAATGACAGAGGTATATACTTTTATTTCCTTCACATGAGCAAATTAGACATTCTTCTTATCATTCCTATTCTCCTAGAATGTCCAAGCTATTCTTTCCTCCAATTATTTTACTTACCTGAACCTCTAGAATGCTTAGCAAAATTGGGACACTGAGACATCTTATTTTGTAGTTTTCTCTGAAAAATCATAAAATTATAAAAATCATAAAATAAGCAGGTACATGTGCAAGTTAAAAAATTAATGAATTTGACATGTATTCCAGAGCTGAGTAGAAGTGCACAAAAAGAAAGAAAAAAATCTTTATTTGGTGGTATGTCTTGATCGTGAAATGACATGTTCATTTGCATTAACCAAATTTATTTTCCCTGGAACCCAATGAATCAAAGAGGAAGTGTGGTACAGGAATTTGGAGCAGCAAGTTAAAGAATCCACTTTTCATATTGTATCATCTGAGTTTGAGTCCCAGCTACACTCCTAATTCCAGCTTCCTACCAGTGTACACCCAGGAAGGCAGCAAGTGATGACTCAAATATTTGAGACCTTGCTATGCACAGAGAGAACTATGCTGAATTCCTGCCACATGGGCTTCATTATGGCCCAGTGCCTATTAGTCTGTGATTTTGGAAAGTAAACCTGCAGATGGGAGCTTCGCTTTCAGATAATTTTTTTTAATTAAAAGAGGCAGGTGTTATTATCTCTAGTTTATTCATCTTAAAATGAGGATTTAATAATGTTGACTTTATATGGTCTCTGTGAATTTAAATGACACAAATCACATAAATTTTGATGATTTTCTAATATCAATACCAATATATGTTAGGTATTATTATTATATTACCTATTTCAAGAAATTGTCTTAAGGCTGAAAGAAGTTTTTAATTTGTCCAAAGTAGCAGGAGTTAATGGCAGACCTAAAATTAATGTCTTTTGGCTCCAAATATATTGTTATTCCAAGCATGTGTCTCAAGACTGTCTCTTTGTAGCAAGGCTTTTAGAGATATCTCCATTTATAATCGAATTCACTATAATTCTATGGTTTTAAGTGATAGAATTGTCCATGAGTTGGGGAGTATGGCTGGCAACATGTACATGTGATCAGGGCAATACAGAGAGATTGATTCTAAGTGAAATAGATGTCAACAATCAAGGTAAATTGGAACAGAAATAATTTAGTTTGGATTGCATCCCGATGCTTAAACCTCAAATTTGACTTTAATTAAAGCATCAACTCAACCAAAAGATATGCTATTATGTTTCCCAAAGAGACAAAATAAAGGTAATGTGATTCATTAAACTCCGGTGATGAGGAATTAGGATAAAATATGGTTATCCATGTTAGAAGACAAAAGTAAAGCAAGATTTAACAAGATGTAAACGGAGCAGATAAAGACTTACAAGGTTCCATCTGCATTACAATTTATTTTAGTTCATCAACCATGAGTGTATTGTTATATGAAAAAAATCACATGCTTATATTATTTTGATTTGTTTAAATGATCTCAATATATTCATACTTTGTAATATGCCTGGTGATAAAGCATTCATTTTGAAGCAAATTGGTAATCCTGTCAATTCTACAGCAAATATAAAAATGAGAAACAAGTGAGTTTTTGGCAATAGCTAAGTGGGAAACTGTTCAGCTAGCGCTGATTATGTCTTAAATATCAGGAAAGATGCAGTTCTTAGACAAAGGATGATAGACTATGTAGTAAGATGAATGAATAAAGTAACTTTGAGTGCAACAGTTAAAATGTGCTTTTGGAAGAAAGTATTATAACAGTTTTATAATAATCAATTGCTATTCAAATTATCTGCTAACAATATTACTAAAAGTATACAACATAGAGAGAGTTGAGGACATTTTTGTATATCTGTTTAATGAACAAAGCTAAAAAGTTATGCACTTCAAAAATCACCTACAACTTGATGTTTATCACATTGCAATGTTTAAATTATTAAATGTGTAACTATAGATATAATAAAATATTACAAGAAAATTATGTTCAAAAATTAATCTTGACTAATCAATTACCTTATGTGAAGTCATGCATAATTCAAATCACTATATTATATGACTGATTGTATTAAGCATATAATTCTCTAAGTAGCAAACAAAAATTCAAAAAAGAAACTTTTATATGGCATGCTAACACAGTTATACTTCGAACTATTCTAAAATATTAACACCTCCTATTTAAGTCATTTCAGTAGTTCTACATACGTATTTGTGCTGTCTAGGTTTGTAAAAATATTTATTTGCTACCTTCCTTAGTTTTTTGTAGTGTTCTCAGAATAAAACAATAATAACCTCAGAGCAACCAGCTTTGTAGGATGCAGATTATCAACACATTGATTTTTTGGTCAGGACCTGGGACCTTACTGCTTCCTTCATTGGGACCTAGAATTTTATTTCAAGGACCTTTGTAATCAGACTGAGGTTTGGCTTAATTTTATCTACTATGTGAGCATGAGTTTTTAAAATCATCCATGACTTTCACATGCATTCTATTGTACAGAAGCATTTTTATCATCTCCTAAAATTATATATTCTTTTAGACCAAACAGGCATTATCATATTACCCACAGTAATGCTGTCATAATGATCATTTCTCCTTGTTTTATCAGCATTACTAAATATTGTGTAAACAAATTTTCCATTTTATTAAAACTAAGAAAGACATATAGAGAATGATTTATGAAATGATAAAGATTTTATTCTTTTTGGTCAGGTCTCTGCTTTGTGGAATTTGGATAAATTACTGTTAAAGAATATTCCTTTTATATATAGTTTGACAACACTACTAGTCAGCTGTTTGCCTTCCTATTAGATTATAAAGTATAACTAGTTTGGTGATTGGTTTTGCTATTCCTGGAAGTGGTTTCTACATTTTTTGTTTCACAAGGATATTTGATTAACTCAGAATCCCTTGTGTTTGCAATTTTTATTTTCCTGCCTTAAAATACAATTCATTTTAGTCAAGAATAATAGGAGATTGGTGATGAGCATCTATGTAACTGCTGTATCTTAGGTTGGGATTTCCAGGAAATAGTCTCTGAGGTAGAGATTTAAGTTCAGGAATTCACTGCAGAGTGATCTCAATATCAATACATATGCTCAGAGCTTACAAATCAAAGTATATAGTAAGAGAAATTTGAGTGCAAAGTAATTAAAAGAAAATCTTCATCCAATCTCATTAGGACAGGGCTTTGAAAACCTTTGGTGGCCCTGCAATGTTGTCCCAAATTGGGACCATTGGACCTCACATCCACCTGACATTGAAAGCAAACTCTTCCTGAGAAGTGTTAATGAGCATATGCACAGTAATTTTCTTCAGCAAAAGAAAATACAAGGAAAAGGACTTGCTGAGAGCAGCCAACACTATTTTCAGGGGGCAAGGGAGAGGGAGGATTGTATGCTTCAACCATAAGATTTTGTTTTGTGTTTAATAATCTAATAAAAAGATTAAGTAGTTGTAAAAGGAATGGATTTTATTTTTTCTGCTTTTTTGAAGGAAAAAATTAAATTTATTTTTAAGTCAGAAAGATAGTTTGAATGTACATGCAGATATCAGTTTTTCAGTGGCTGGGGAATGAAGAGATAGTAGACATCTGAGAATTTGAAGAAGGAACCTTGTATTTCCAACGATATCCAGAGATAAGCCCTCCAGTGGCAGTATGACCTATGAATCATTTTGGAGTGGAAATGTGGTATTGTTTTCCTTATAAGAGGTTTTTTTTTTTGAGACTTTTTTTTTAATTTATCTCAAAGGATGAGTGACAGAAAGAGAGGGGGAGAGACAGGGAGAAAAAGAGAACTTTGATTTGCTGGTTCACTCCCCAAATGACCACAACAGCCAAGGGTAGGCCAGACTTAAGTGATGAGCCAAGAACTCTATCCCGTTCTCTCCATGGGTCTCCCACATGGGTGTCAGGTGCACAAGAATCTTGTTCTGCTTTCCTGTGTGCATTAGCAGGAAGCTGGATCAAAAGTGGAGCAGCCTGGGTTCGAACTAACATTCAAATGGAATGCTGGCATTGCAGGTGGTGGCTTAACCCTCGGTGCCACAGTGCCAACCCCTTTGTAGGAGTTTGGCATGCCATGGTAGATTTCTCTGTCCTATTTACTATCTATAGTTCTGATAGGAGAATGTTTTTAAAGAAAAAGCTATACCATGTTGATAAAGAAGTGAATTAGAACTGTACTTATGAAATACATCTGTTCTCTTCACATTAACAAAAAAGTAAACAAATAGCAAAAAGTATAAACTCCGAAATAGCAATGGAAATAAAATAACTTAATGGAAGTTGCATTATAAATATAACAAAGGATGCTCTGAGAAGAAGAAACACAAATATACTAATACAAATTAAATTCCACAATACCAGAAATTAAGGAATCCATTTCTTTCACTAGGATCCCGGGAAAATGCCATACAAAGCATTAATGATGTGCTATATTTTCCCATAGTAGATTAAAAACGGATGTGAGGGCGATCTGGCTGCAACATCTGTCACTCCATTGATCGCCAGGGTTGATTTGGCTCATCTGGCTGGCTAGGCAGGTGTCCCCTTCCTCCCTCACCGCTCCATGTGCGTCCCTCCCAAAGCTGTGCGCTCGGTCAAAGAGGACGACCTTCCCTGCAAGAGGAGGACCGGACTGCGCTCCCCTGCTAGAACCTCCAAACAAGCTCTCAAAGTCCATAGTAGATTAAAAACAAAAATAAAAGACTTTTTATGCAGAGGAGCACAGTGAGAGGAACACCAAGTTTCTGCCTACAGCAACATTAAAAAAATTTCCCCTAATTATGTAAAAATTTTATTTCATAAATTTGATTTTTTAAAAAGTCATTAATATTCAAAAATACATGTATGTATCTATAATAACCTAAAAAAACTGACATAATATGAGGTATATTGCTGGCCTGATAATACTAGTTATTGAGAGTTAATGAATTAACCCAACATTATTGTATAAGGGATCATCAAAAATTCATGGAAACATCATGCAAAAATTGTGCCTGGATTTCAAAGAATTTTTGCACTAAAATAAACATACTTTAATTGCACTATCCCATAATCTTTAAAAAATACTCTTGTGCTAGATTATAAATAAAACTATTACTATGTCCTTGATTGACAAAAGATCCTTAAGATCCCTAATGCCTTTTTTTTTTAAAGATTTATTTATTTATTTGAAAGTCAGAGTTACACAGAGAGAGAAGGAGAGGCAGAGTGAGAGAGTCTTCCAACAGCTGTGTCACTTCCCAATTGGCCACAACAGCCGGAGCTGTGCCAATCCGAAGATCTGAAGCCAGGAGACAGGAGCCAGGGATCTCCTCCGGGTCTCCCACATAGGTGCAGGGGCCCAAGGACCTGGGGCACCTTCTACTGCTTTCGCAGGCAATAGCAGAGAGCTGGGTCAGAAGTAGACTGGGACTCAAACCGGTGCCCACATGGGATGCCAGCACTATGTGAGGTGGCTTTACCTGCTACGCCACAGTGCCGGCCTCATGATGCCTAATGTCTTAAAAATAAGGGTATCTGTGTAACTCTGACTTTCAAATAAATAAATCTTTAAAAAAAGGGTAAAAATTTCTAGAAAGTGTTATTTTTTAATAAAATGGATATTGTACACTATATTATACAATCAGCTTAAAATGCACGTCTATATTATAGTCAACTTTAGCATTTTATTAAATAATCAGGAATTATTAGTAAATCACTTGAAATTAATATAAATCATTTAGCAATTTTTCTCACATTCATATTGAGTCTTTTAATGTAAGGATTATATTTGGATTATCTTGAAAAATTTCTGTTGTTATTTTTTATAGAGACTGATTATGTCAAGGTGGTTCATTTTCCAAAAATAGATAAATCCTAGCAGTAGTTAGAAACTGGTATTGTAAGTGAGGAACACTGATGTCTTTTTTTCTTTTCAGAATATTTAATTTCCCCTCCATCTGATAATAATTTTGCATGTAAAAAATAACACAAAACTATGTCAATTTGAAATAACCACCTACACACCTTATGGAATTAAAATATTGTGTGGGTTTGAAATCATAAGTATATTCTGTAAGCATGATCTCCAAAACCATATTTTTCTTCAAAAATTATAATGACAGTTGTTAAACCAAATGATTTGATATTTTAGCATCAGGAACTTGCTCAATAGTCTCTGGATATTGCTTAATAGTGTTAACTAGAACATTTGGATTTCAAGGACATAGCGTCTCATGATAGTAAAATACAGTAACAAAAATTTTAGAATGAAAAGGGAACAGAAAGTTCATTAAAAGCTACCATTTTCTAGCATTGCTTTGAGGATATTTCTAAAGTGCATATTTTTGTTACAAATTGAAAGGTTGTGTTCTCCTCCAATTTAGACAGCAATTAATACCATATTGGATATAAATTAAGATATAGACTACTCAGTTTCAGGGTGACTCTGAGAGCTATCTTTAATTCCTGAACAGATTTGGCATGCAACAAATGGGATGCAAAGCAATCTTTACAATTTCACACAGCTGAATGATGCTTAAAACATGATAGGTAAACATGGGAATTTTGTTTTCCCTTGCCATCCATTAAACTAGTAAAATTGCTTACTGAACATACATGGGCCACTTGGAGCAATTTTCACGATAATTTTTCTAATCAAATACACTTGAACACTAATGGTTCCTTTTTTATCTGATTTAAACTCAAGGCCAGGGGGTAGAATTCTTATATGTCCCATGTTTTTCTCATTAAGATAATTTTCATATATAAAACTGTATTCTAAGAAATAGACAAAAAATGTTGTACTAACTAAAAATGAAATATGTAGAATTAAAGAAGATATTGAGAAGAGCCATGGAAACGTTGTTCTTCACATTAAAATGAAATCCACCAGGTTTGCACTCTAATAGCTAAAGAAGGATTTATTATTCTTAAATGGTCTAGATTATACTACTCAGTCACTCAGGAAATTTGTGATTTTTATCATTATTTTGTTGAACTTGTGCTCTATTTTTGTCATAAAAATTAAATAGAGGAACAGCTGTTGAAGCACTGTGAGTTAAGCCACTACTTGGGACTCCCACATCCCATGTAGAGTGCTGGTTCAAGTCCCACCTCTGCTCTTAATCCAGCTTTGTGTTAACGCTCCTGGAAAACAGCAGAGGATGACCCAAACACTTGGGTGCCTGACACCCATGTGGGAGATCAGATGGGGTTTCTGACTCTTGTCTTTGGGGCCTGTCCCAGCCCTGGCTATTGTAGGCATTTGGGGAGTGAATCAGCAAATGGAAAATCTCTTTCTCCCTCTCTTTCACATTACCCTTCCTCTCTCACACACTCCTTCCCTCTCTGCCTCTTTTAATCTTTCAAGCAGACAAACAAATAAATATTTAATGATTAGATTAAAGTTGAAAATTATTCTGTGATGTTTTTAAACACAGGTGAATAGAAATACCTTAGTTTATTCCCTAGTCAAAAACCAGCACTCCATCTATTTAAAAATATTGAGTACTTAAGGTGTGTTTTATAAGTAATTGTTAAATTAGTGTAGGCTTGATTTTTGATGGGTATTGTTTACATCTGTATTACCATCTATGTTATATGGCATCATTCTCATTCAGGTAAGAAGCTATATCACTGAACAATAAATAGAATAATTATGAAGAATGCTCAGAAAATCAAGGGAGAGAAGACAAAATAATTACATACTAGATCAAAGAGCACTAAAAAAGATAAGGATCTGTATTCTACATATTAGGAGTTGGCTAAATAAAACAAAGAACTAACAGTTGGCTAAATACAATAAAATTCATCATCTATAGTCAGGATTTGTAAACCCTTAGTGTTCATGTTTAATGGTAATGCTACGAAATATGTATATTTTAAAATTTTTTATTTATATGAGGTGAACAAATTTCATGTATTTCATATATACAGATTTAGGGGCATAGTGATATTTACCATCCTACCATTCCTCCCATCCACACTACTCCTTTCATTTCTTATTCTTTCTTTTAAATTTTACAATGCTGTACTTTCAGTTTATTTTATAATCATAAGCTTAACCCTTTATTAAGTAAAGAATTCAACAAATAGTAAGAAGAAAAAAAATTGTTGCTCAACAGTAGAGACAAGAGCTGTTAGCAATAATCAAATCTCAAATGTTAATTCACTAATATACATCATATTTTTTGTATTCTATTAGTTCAAAATATTGAAAAAATTCCCTTGAAATGTGTGTTTTTTAAAATGCGGGGTTTTTTTTAAATATTTTTTTTAATTTATTTGAAAGTCAGAGTTACAGAGAGCCAGAGGCAGAGAGAGAGAGAGAGAGAGGTCTTCCATGCACTGGTTCACTCTCCAGTTGGCAGCGATAGCTGGAGCTGAGCCGATTTGAAGCCAGGAGCCAGGAGCTTCTTCCAGGTCTCCCACGCAGGTCCAGGGGCCCAAGGACTTGGGCCATCTTTTGCTGCTTCCCCAGGCCATAGTAGAGAGCTGGATCAGAAGTGGAGCAGCCAGGACATGAGCCAGTGCCCATATGGGATGCCAGCACTGCAGATAGCTGCCTTACCAGCTATGCCACAGCGCTAGCCCCAAAATGTGGTTTTTCAAAAAATATGAAGTTGATGTTTTATTCTCTACTTGTTCTGCTTACGTAAATCATTAAAATTTCACATTTTTTTTGTCTTATTAAGACTTTATGGCTCACTTGGTTAATCCTCCACAGGCGGCACCAGCATCCCATATGGGCGCCGGGTGTATGGGCACCGGACTCTATTCCTGGTTGCTCCTCTTCAAGTCCAGCTCTCTGCTGTGGCCTGGGAGGGCAGTGTAGGATGGCCCAAGTGCTTGGGCTCCTGCACCAGCATGGGAGACCAGGAGGAAGCACCTGGCTCCTGGCTTCAGATCGGTGCAGTACTGGCCTTAGCGGCCTTTTGGGGAGTGAACCAACGGAAGGAAGACCTTTCTGTCTCTCTCTCTCCCTGTCTATAACTCTACCTGTCAAATTGAAAAAAAAAAAAAAAAAAAAAAAAGACTTCATCCTTGAATGGAAGGAAAGTTATTGTACTATTTGTAAAATACTATCAACAAATTGACTATCAGCATAGAAAATATATATTTGCATCCAGTTTTTGTCACTCTTGTGAAATCTTTCTGTATTATCAAAGGAAAATACACTGTAGATACTGCTTTGTGTTAATCAAAGTGGATTTCTGTCTTATTACACTCCAAGATGACTGCTTTGCTTTAAACAATCTGAATTGGCACAAATTTATCTGAATATAATTCTGCTTATTCCTTGTTCTGTACTATTCATCAAACTCCTCCTATTGCTCATAAAGCCTTTGATATTCTCTTCCACTTATTTAAATACCTTCAATTCTCCAGTATCTAGATTGAGTCCGCTCCACCTCATGAAACTTTTGTTAATCATAATAGCTCTGTAATGGGGAAAGACCTCCTACATTTCAAAAGATTCTATAATGCTTAAATATAAAGTTTAGGGAGTAAAGAGCCAACTGAGAGATTTTTCTCTGTCTTTGGCTTCAAAATGGAATATATAAAAACATTAATATTTTTCAATTTGCCTATTATTTGGTGACATTGTGTTTTTCTTTTATTGTTGTAATTGTGAGTACTTTCAGATTCTGTGTTTTTCTTCCATGAGATAAATTACATTGCAAAACATAAAGAATCCAACTCAAAGTAACTTAAATGATCAAAGTGATAACTTGGATGAAAGAGCCAAAATTCTAGTTTTAGCAATTATTTCAAGCATGGATTGACCCAGAATAATTTCCAAAGGAAACTGCCTATTTTTTCCTCTCTCTGCATGTATTTCTTTTTTTAAAAAGATTTATTTATTTATTTATTTGAAAGTCAGAGTTACACAGAGAGAGGAGCGGTAGAGAGAGAGAGAGGTCATCCGTCCGTTGGTTCACTGTCCAATTGGCTGCAGCGGCCGGAGTTGCACCGATCCAAAGCAAGGAGCCCGGAGCTTCCTCCAGGTCTCTCATGCAGGTACAGGGTCCCAAGGACTTGTGCCATCTTCTACTGCTAGTCCACACCACAGCAGAGAGCTGGATCAGAAGTGGAGCAGCCGGGCCTTGAACCGACACCTATATATGGGATGCCGGCGCTTCAGGCCAGGGCGTTAACCTAGTGTTCCACAGCATCGGCCCCCTGCATGTCTTTCTTTACATAATATAGCTTTCATCCTAAATCTACCAACCCTCCCCCCCCCCATCCCAACTCAATACAGTCAAAAGATGGCTGACAGCCGGTCACAGAAGAAACTCCCATCCAGCGGGAGAATGAGTCACTTTTTTTCTGTGTTTCTTTTTGCATCTAATATTCTGAGAGTCACTTTAATTGGGTTTCCCAAGTCAAACAGCACCACTAAATCTATTTACTGCTAGGGCCAAGAAACAGAATACTCTTTTTTATTCAGTTTAGGTTATGTGCTTTGCATTTTCAGTTGGAGTTAGATGCCTCAAGACCAGTACAAAATTTGAGGAGAATGAACATCTTAACAATAGTGAATTATCCAGTGCATGAACTTAGACGCTCTCCAATTCTGTGGCTGATATTAATTTTTTCTCAGAAGTCCTTTGTACTTTCAAATGTGGAAATCTTGCACATGTTTTATTAAATTTCCCCTTAAGTATTCAATATATTCAATACAACATGTAAATAATAATCATTTTTTGTTTTCAATACCACTTTTTGTTGTTAGGAATGAGAATTGTAATTGTGGGGAGCAACTGGGAGCAACTCGGACTAGACTAAGTTACTGGAATTAAGACTTATTCTATGCATCTGCTTTCCCACAATATGGCGCTGGGAGAGGAGTAAAAACAACTTCTACACAGCTGCCTCCAGTTCAACCAATAAACTGTAGGACCTGCTCCTGATTGGAGGAGAGCAGCGTACTCGGCGTGTGGGTAGCAGAGTTGGGATTGGTGGAAGAGGACTATAAAGGAGGAGAGAGACAACATGCACCAGGAACATCTAAGAGGAACATCTATCTGAAGGAACACCTGTGCAGTCCCCGAGAGAGCCGGCCGGCGGTGTGCTGCTCCCCCGCGGAAGTGGGGAAAGTGGCAGGGGGAACCGCCCTTCCACGGAGGTGGAAGGGACGGTAGCCAACCCGGGAAGAACCAGCAGCAAACCCGGGAAGGGCCGAGCAGACAAAAGAACAGCGCAGGGTCCTGTGTCGTTCCTCCACGAAGACGGGGAGCGACAGTAATTCATTTTGTATTCAGCTAATTCACTTTTACTTTGAATAATTTTAATTTTTATTATGAGCTGAATAATATTGATATGATTGTAATTAATTGCTATTTATTATGTGAATAATATACTGGTGATTTCCATACCTTACATAACTACATAACTTTTTTTTTCCAATCTTGGGACTTTGTCTGGATAGGAAACATAATACGGTGTTACAGACAGACTGTGAGAGTAAACATTGGTTGTCATTTGAATTGAGGTGAAAACTGTTGAATCTTTTACCACTAAGGATGCTATAGATGTAGTTTACTTGTGAATAAATCCTATCAGATTATTTAAGTTCCCTTTATTTAAAGATTGTATCTTATAGAAGTATAACATTTTAGTAAGTGATTTTCTGTATTGAAAAAATTGGAGGAATTCCTTGGATAGTAAAATTTATTAAAATATAATTTTCTATAATATGTCAATTTTATTTTAATTTGTATATTGTCATATTATTGCGAAAATATTATTTTGTCTACAAGTTTCATTAATACATATGCTGATGTTTTTATTCATGGTTTTGGTATTTTTTTTCTTGACTGAAAAAAAATTTTTACATGTCTTTATTATACATCTGTTTTCTCTTATTAAATTTAGAATTAATGACAGTTCATTTTCTAGTTTCTTACTTTGGAAAGTTATACTATTGCTGTTTCAATTTTGTTGCAAATAAATGTAATACATAGGTATATATGCTTAATGCATTCAAATATATGTGTATATTTAAAACTATTTATGGAGGTAAGTTTTCCTCCCTGCACTGGTATAATGCATCTCAAAAGGTCTGATATAGTGTTAATTTCCTATTTTATTGGAGTTCAAATATTTAACATTTCATTGTGATTTCTTTAACCCAGAAGTTATTTATCAGGGTACTACTTAATTTCTAAACATTTTTGTATTATAGATTCATAATTTTGATGCTAATTTCTAGTATTCTGATATTAACAATTGCATAAATCCATGACTTTGGTAAAGTCTATATTATGCAAATTCTTTGGAGTGAAAACCATGTGTCTCCATAGTTTTTAGAGTGACTATCCATGTAAAGCTACATCAAAATTTCAAGAAAAAGTCTAATTAAACAGTTTTCGTTTTGGTGCAAATTGTTTGTGAAATCCATTCATAATTTTTCATAATACACATTTCCATGAACTTTTGGAAGATCTTTATATATACACAATAATGCATTGTATGCTCACTGACATTCATAAACTCATGCATTATATGTATTTAATTAAATCAAGTTGATGAATTGTAATGCTAAAGGCAGACATAATGTTCATCATTCTAAGTGCTTGAAATAGAACAATTTTTGATAATTTTTTAAAGATTATTTTATTTGAAAGGCAGAGTTACAGAGAGGCAGAGATAGAGAGACAGAGAAAGAGGTTCCATCCACTGGTTCACTCCCCAGGTGGTCTCAACCGCTGGAGCTGGTTGGATCCGAAATCAGGAGCCTGCTCCAGGTCTCCCATGAGGGTGCAGGGACCCAAGGACTTGGGCCATCTTCCACTGCTTTCCCAGGCCATAGCAGGGAGCTGGATCAGAAGTAGAGCAGCCAGGTCATATGGGAGCAGCCATATGGGATGCCGGCACTGCAGGCAGTGGCTTTACCGGCTAGGCCACAGCACTGGTCCCAGTGGATAATTTTTTTCCCATCACCACATATTTTTAAAGAAATGTGACATTTTTTCTAAGGAAAATTAGTTTCCATTCTAAACCAAGATTTAAAATGCACATGAAATGAAAAATAAAAGTTGGGAGGAAATTCATAATTCAGACCTTGAGGGCTTTGATTAAAAGGAACTACAAAATTACCTGGTTAACATTATGTATTTCCTATCTTGAAAATGGAATTTGTTAGTATATGCATATTCAAGAGTTATTTTAAAAATAGAAATTAAAACATACATTTTAACTTTTAATGACTTTCTATTTCAAATTTATTACATCTAGAAACTACAACATGCACAATTAATTTTAAATTTTACTTTAGCAGTACTTTTAATCGAATTGAGATACATTAATAGAGTAACTATATTAGGTTATTTGCATATACCCTTCTGGACACATTTTAATGTAAGTTATGATTGAGAGGTTCCTTTGTTCCTATCTAAAATTCTCCCTTTGGGGCCTGGTTTGAAAAGAATGCATGTGAGGCTACTGGAAACTATTTTTTGTCATAAGGATATAAAAAAATTTCTTCTAAAAGGATGAAAATCACTAGACAGGAAATAATTGCTACTGCAAAATGTTTTCTTTCCCTTGGATCCATATAGGTTGAAGACTAAACAGGAATTCTTGCAATAGAATACTTCGATGTATCAGCTCATAGTAAAGACTATTGACAACGTGATTCTTCACAGTTAAAACTGGAAATTATTACATCTAGCCAGACGTCTGCACTAAGATTGTCTACTTCGAAGTTTGGATAAGAACATACTTTAGGATTTCAAATATTTTTCATTTCCTGGGAAGAAATTCTTAAAAGTCTGGAAACCAAATTATACCTTAATAGTAGTATGCATACATCTATAGGTCAAGTAATCTTTGAAGTAACTCAGAAGGAAGGGATTTAAATGTGGATTTCAGTTCAAAGTTATGTAACATCCTATATTTATTTTTTTCAGTGTTTCTACAATGTTGATAACATTCTTTTAAGAGTCTACAAAATATATACCTCTGTTTTATTGTAGGTAATTTTTTAAATTCACATTTACTTAGTTGTATAAAGTTATCAAATATAAAAAGTACCATAATTGATCTAGATTTAACATAAAATTAAATTAAAATTTTAAAAGTAAAGTTAAATAGAATTCACCTAAATTAGAACATCTTCCTTCTACAGATAAAGAATTCTAAGCAAACCAAGATTTGGTGAGGTTTCAAGACTTGAGTGACAGCTATCTGGCAGGGCCAAAGATAAAACCCTGCTTTCTTGATGTTAGGACCCTTGCCCAGATTATTTAGGTGAAAACTTAAAGTTCACACCGTCTAGTGTCATCTTTGATTCTAGAAACTACCAGCTATGTGATCCTCCTACTCCTCTTGCTTGCACCATTCCCAAAGTCATTATTAACTTATCCATCTTTATCACAAGTTTGTTACCTTGTAGAGTTATGATAAACTTACACATCGTTGTACTCAAAACCTTATACACTGGCTGGCGCTGTGGCCAGTGGCTCACTAGGCTAATCCTCCGCCTGCAGTGCTGGCACACCGGGTTCTAGTCCCAGTCGGGGCGCTGGATTCTGTCCTGGTTGCTCCTCTTCCAGTCCAGCTCTCTGCTGTGGCCCGGGAAGGCAGTGGAGGATGGCCCAAGTGCTTGGGCCCTGCATCCCATGGGAGACCAGGAGAAGCACCTGGCTCCTGGCTTCAGACCGGCGCCGTGCACCAGCCACAGCACACCGGCTGCAGCGTCCATTAGGGGGGTGAACCAACGGAAAAAAGGAAAACCTTTCTCTCTCTCTCTCTCTCTCTCACTGTCCACTGTGCCTGTCAAAAAAAAAAAAAAAATCCTTATACACTTACAAAAGAGGAACACAGGAAACAGTTCATGAATTAATACATTGAACAGACAATGGAACAAAGCCTATTCATAAGGACTTACTTTTAATGATCAAAAAATATGGAACAATTCAAATTTCCTCAAAATTGAAAATTTCTGAACAACATGTGGTATATCCATGCAATGGAACAATTCTCTGCACTAAAAAGGAAATAACCAATATACATATCAATATGAATGGCCCCTGTTGTATGCTTCTAAGACTGAGAATCCAGATATAAAAGATGAAATATTATAAGACGCCATTTATATACTTCTGTAAGAGACCAAACTACAGAAACATAATATAGTTCAATGCTTTGTACTACCTGGTAATGGGTATAATATTTGACTAAAAAGGCCAAGGAGCAATTAAGATACCTGCATCCCACATTGTAGTGTCTGTATTTGGTTCCTGGCTCCAATTTCCTTCAAATGAAGACCTCTGGAGGCAGTATGGATGGCTCAAGTCATTGGATACTTGCCACTTACCTGGGAGAACTGGTTTGAGTTCTCAGTTCCCAGCTTTATTGCCATCTCTTCCCTAGTCATTGTAAGAATTTGAGGGTAAAAAAGTGGAAGGCATATCTCTCTTCCCTCTCTTTCTCTCTCTCTTTCTCTCTTTCTCTCTCCCTCCACCTAACTCAAATAAGTAAATTTAAAAATAATTTAAAACTTCTAAGGCCGGCGCCGCGGCTCACTAGGCTAATCCTCCACCTTGCGGCGCCAACACACCGGGTTCTAGTCCCGGTTGGGGCGCCGGATTCTGTCCCGGTTGCCCCTCTTCCAGGCCAGCTCTCTGCTGTGGCCCGGGAGTGCAGTGGAGGATGGCCCAAGTGCTTGGGCCCTGCACCCCAGGGGAGACCAGAAAAAGCACCTGGCTCCTGGCTCCTGCCATCGGATCAGCGCGGTGCGCTGGCCGCAGCGCGCCGGCCGCGGCGGCCATTGGAGGGTGAACCAATGGCAAAGGAAGACCTTTCTCTCTGTCTCTCTTTCTTACTGTCCACTCTGCCTGTCAAAAAAAAAAAAAAAAAAAAAAAAAAAACAAGCAAACAAACAAACAAAAAACAAAAAACAAAACACTTGTAGAGGCCAGTCTTGTGGTGAAGCAGGTAAAGCCACCATATGTGACACCAGCATCCCATATGGACACTGACGGGCACCAGTTAGTGTTGTGGCTTCTTTACTTTCAATACAGCTACCTGCTAATGGCCTGGGAAAAGCGGTGGAACATAGCACAAGCATTCAGGCCCCGGCCTCCAATGTGAGTGACCTGAATGAGCTCCTGGGTCCTGCCTTTGGCCTGGCTCAGCTGTGGCCATGGCAGCCATCCAGGGAGTGAACCAGCAAATGGAAGATCTCTCTCTCTCTCTCTCTCTGTCTGTCTCTCTGCTCTCTCTCTCTCTCTGTCTCTCTTTCTCTGTAACTCTAAGTTTCAAATAAATATATAAATCTTTTTGACAAAAGTTCCAGAGGAACAGGAAATTTTTAATATGATTGAGAATTTAAGATGCTGTTTATGCTACTGATTACACCATAAGCATTTGCTAGGAGTTACAGAAGTAGAAAATATATGAATATGCTTTATGAAAATCATTTACACCTCAGAGAAATACATGTATGAAAAATTTAAAAGACCATTGAAAAATGATTCAATAACTATATTAATTATTAACTGTAATTTTAAAGCAATTAGATATGTGTATAGATGAGTATAAAATTTATTTCTTTTGTTTTCATAATATATTAGAGTTCACAAAGCTAAAGAGAAGCGGGAAATATATTACGAGAGGTATCGCATGGAATTTACTGACACAATTTTGGGGCTGACTACAGAAGTCCCAAACCATAAGACAAGCTAACAGCCTGGGTGAGCAGGGACTTTTAGGCCCAGGTTAGAGTTACTGATACAGACAGAATTTCTTCTTCACCAGGGAAACCTCAGGTCTGCTTTAAGATCTTGCAATTTACTGAACTTACTCCACCCAGATTAGCTGAGATCATTTCTTGTTCTTGAAATACAGAGATTATGGACATAATTACATTGACAAAATGCTTTCACAGTAACACATAGGTTAGTATTTAATTGAATACCTGGGAACTATATCTGGTCAAGTTGGTACATCAAAACACTATCACTGGTAGTTATAGCACCCCACTGAAGTGATGAAAGTTATGTTCACAAAGTTCATTGAAAATGCAAATTATGAAAAAATGCATGGATTTTAAAATTTTATTTACCCAAAATAAATTTAATTTTTTAATTCCATTTTCCACAGTTTTTCAAGAACTCTCCAATTTCTCCAGTGATTGAAATCTAAACCTTGCCTTCCACAAAAAAAAAAAAAAAAAAAAAAAAAAATTTATATTACACTCTTTCTCAAATTTTTTGTACTTTTTCAGGAAAAAAAATTAACAATTATATTTTCCCCAGTTCTAATTCATGATCTTTAAAATCATTTTAGATATAGTTGAACTTTCTCCACCTATCATTGCTAGGTGTCTCTCAAGGTTGGGCCACCTCACATAGTGACCATTTTAACTTAATCGGTTTATTCTCTGCCAAACATTGGCTTAATCTTTTTTTTTTTTTTTTTGGACAGGCAGAAAGGTCTTCCTTTGCCATTGGTTCACCTTCCAATGGCCGCCGCGGCCGGCGCGCTGTGGCCGGTGCACCGCACTGATCCGATGGCAGAAGCCAGGTACTTATCCTGGTCTCCCATGGGGTGCAGGGCCCAAGGACTTGGGCCATCCTCCACTGCACTCCCGGGCCACAGCAGAGAGCTGGCCTGGAAGAGGGGCAACTGGGACAGAATCCGGCTCCCCGACTGGGACTAGAACCTGGTGTGTTGGCGCCGCAAGGTGGAGGATTAGCCTAGTGAGCCCCAGCACTGGCCTGGCTTAATCTTTTGTTAAAAAAAAAAAAAAAATTAGGATCATGCCTACTATGGCCTCAGAGAAATTCCTCAGTATCTATGAAATATATTAGAAGCAGAATTTGAGAGTTTGTCATTATTTTTAAGAAAGCTTTTATTTAGTAAATATAAATTTTAAAAATACAGCTTTTGGAATAAAGCAGTTCTTCCCCCATACCTGCCCTTCCACCCCTACTCCTGTCCCACCTCCTATGCCCTCTCCCATCATTAAGATAATTTTTAATTATCTTTATATACAGAAGATCAACTCTATTCTAAGAAAAGATTTCAACAGTTTGCACCTACACAGAAACACAAAGTATAAAGTATTGTTTGAAGATTAGTTTTACTGTAAATTCTCATAATACAACTCATTAAGGACAGAGGTCCTACACATGGAGCAAGTGCACAGTGACTCCTGTTTCTGATTTAACATTTGACACTCTTATTTACGACGTCAGTGAAAACCCGAGAGTCTTGTCATGAGCTGCCAAGGCTATGGAAGCCTCTTGAGTCCACAAACTCTGTCAGTATTTGGACAGGGCCATAATCAAAGTGGAAATTCTCTTCTTCCTTCAGAAAAAGTTACCTCCTTCTTTGATGGTCACTTCTTTCCACTGGGATCTCACTCACAGAGATCCTTAATGTAGATAATTTTTTACCACAGTGTCTTGACTTTCCATGCCTGAAATGCTCTCATGGGCTTTTTAGCCAGATCTAAATTACTTAAGGGCTGATTCTGAGGCCAGAGTGCTGTTTAGGACATCTGCCATTCTATGAGTCTGCTGTGTGGCCTGCTTCCCATGTTGGATCATTCTTTCCTTTCTAATTCTATCTATCATTATTAGCAGACACTTGGTCTTATTTATGTGATTCCTTTGACACTTAATACTATCTTTATGATCAGTTATACAGTTAAAATGATCACTTTAACTAGTAATATGGCTCTTGAAACTCACAAGTTATTACCCCCAAAACACTCAATGGTTTGTTTTGTTATTATAAGAAGGTACCAACACTGAAGACATGATTAATTATTTGAAAGGCAGTGAGAAAGAGAGAGAGAAAGAGAGAAAAAGAGGGAGCCCATATGTGAGAAGTACCACCTGCTGGTTCAATCCTCAGATTCCTGCAATGGCCAGGTCTTGGACTAGGCAACAGCCAGGAGCCAGGTATCAGGTTTCCCACTTGGGTTGTAGGGAACCCCAGTTACTTGAGCCATCGCTGTTACTTCCAGAGTCTGCCACAGAAAGTTGTAGTCAGAAGCTGGATGCAGGAACTGAACCCAGCCATTCTGATATCCCTCATAGGCATCTAAACTGCTAAGATAAAGGCCTGCTTTTACTTATGATTTAAAACAAATGCAATAAGCACTAATCTCTTGGCTACAAAAATTTATGCTAGAAAGTTTGTAACTTTTAGAACTCCAGTTCAGAGATGCTTATCTATCAAGATCACCCAAATTCTGGGAAAAGAATATTCTGTTCTTGTTCCTGTCATTAAACTCTAATTTCTCAGTAGGTCAATTTTTTTTTAATTTTACTATATTTTTGTGGAAATCATAAAATTCAAACCTCTTACTTAAAAATATCAAATATGTCTTAGAAATTGTTTTCAAAAGAAGGGCAATTGTTGATCATCTTATTTGTAATATCCCTAGACACAATATTTTATGCCTCAATTGTCATGTGTTGTTAAGGAAAATAAATAAATTGGAAAAAATAAGTTAAACAAATAAATAAATAGAGTTTTCCTATTTGTGATCCTATAATACTCCCCAAGTGTCCAAATGCCCTTAACAACTATGGCTGGGCCAGTACGTTACCAGGGACCAAAATTCAATTCAGGTTTTCCATGAGGATGGCAGAGACCTAAATACTTGCACCATCACATGCTGTCTTTAATGGTGCACATCAGCAGGAAGCTGGAATAGAGAGTGAAGCTGAGACATAAATTCTGGAATTCCAACACGGGAGGCAGTTATCCCTAGCAGTATATTTAATCTTCTGCTGAACACCCAGTCTGAATTTTATGTATTTGAAAGATGGATAGAGAGAGAGAGCTAGAGAGAGTTGTCTCATCTGTTGGTTCACTCCTCAAATGCCTATAACAGTTGGGATTTGACCAGACTGAAGCCAAAAGCCAGAAACTCAATCAGTATCTGCCATCTGGGTGTCAGGGTCACAATTACTTGAGTCAACCCTTGCTTGCTTCTGTGTTCACATTATCAGAAAACTAGAATTAGGAATGCAAATGGGGCTTGAACCCAGGCACTCTGGTATGGAATGCAGGCATTTGATATGCCATATTATCCACTAGGCAAAATGCCTGCCCCAAGATACATGTCATTTTTTAATGATCACAAGCAGAGAGAGAGAGAGAGAGAGAGGTCTTCCATCCATTGAATCACTCCCCAGGTGGCCGTAACAGCAAGAGCCAGGAGCCAGGAGCTTCCTCCAGGTCTTCCCATGCCAGTGCAGGGGCTCAAGGACTTGGACCATCTTCTGTTGCTTTCCCAGGTCATAGCAGAGAGCTAGATCGGAAGTGGAGCAGCCGGGACTTGAACCGGCGCTCATATGGGATGTCAGCACTTCAGGCGATGACTTCACCCACCACGCCACAGCGCTGGGCCCCTGTTGCTATAATTATTATCACCATGCCCAAACCCATCCGCACCTACACAAAAATATAGAGTTTAGTCACCTTAGTGAAGTGATATTCATATTTTAAAACTTACTTTTGTAAGTAAGATTTACTATACGTAAGACTTACTATTTCAGCTTCAACACATGAAGAGTTTATGTGTTAATATATCTACATTAACTTCAAGGTTGTGATGGGCAAAGAAAAAAACAATATAAAAATCTGACACTTCTTGGACCCATTAGAGAAATGAAGTTGCAAGATGACTATTCTGAAAATGGGAGGGAGGAATGCATTCAGAGAACTCAGCTGAGAGAAGATGCCACTAGAATCATAAACTGATAGAAACACTTAAAAGTAATTGTTGGGTCAGGTGTGGTTGTGGAGTGGGTTAAGCTGCCACCTGTGATCCCAGAATCTCACAGGGGTGCTGGTTTAAACCCTGGCTACTCCACTTCCATTCTTGCTCCCTGCTAATGCATCTGGGAAAGCAGTAAAAAAATGGCCCACATCCTTGGACCCTTGCTCCCACTTGGGAGACCTGGATGGAGTTCTCTCTCTCTTTCTCTCTCTCTCTCTCTGTAACTCTGTCTTTCAAATAAATAATTTTTTAAAAAAGTAAATATCACCAAATGCTGGTGCTTGAGTGTGGACTATGACAGAGTGAGAAACTTCTGGGGACCTGCAATCTTTGTGAAGACTTTCACACTTTTGCAGACTTTATCTCTAGTAATACCATCAGTTTCTCATGATGGATCTGAGGGCAATAGCCTTTAGAATGGAATTTACATTGGAAGGAAAAGTGTAATAATTGTGAAATACATCCAGAGACTATTCTACCACAAAAGCCCAGGAGAAAAGATTTTATGAGGGACTATGCCAGCTAAGGAAGGGCATGACACTCCCTCTAAATCACTCTACCCTTCCATTTTCAACAGTTTAGGAAAACACTTTGGGAACTCTGCAATCAAGTAAGGATAGAGGGAGAAAGGGTAAAAAGCTGAAAAGCTATTATCACTGGAGGAACAATCATGATGGTTACATCACCGAGTATTAGAATACTAGGACTTAGTTGAAAAATTATAGAAATTCTCTCTTCCTACACAACTTACTGCGGTACCGATAGTGAGTGTTTCACCATAACAAGAGTAGATTAGAGCTGAAAGAACTGCAAAACACTGATTGTCTCTGAAGAGGAGTACTTAGGGAAACTTGAAATGAAGAGGAGAAATAAAGCCAAGGGCACTAGAAGAATGTCAAGTCAATAGGGTCCCATTGCTATAAAAACATTAAACACAGACTGACTCTGGGCCATATTAACATAAATCCTCACACCAAAGTCCTATTTAGCTCAGTTTTCATTACCTGACATTAACTATTTCTGGAAATAGCAACATGCCTGGATTCTAGCAACAATGAAATAAATCATAAGGTTCGCAAAAAATCAAGAAAAACACACTCTGAAGAAACAAAGTAATCATCACAAACACCTTCAGCTATGATAAACATGTCGCAAAAATAATTTGAAAAAATTATAGTGAATACATTAAGGACACTACTGCAAACAGATAATAAGCAAAATGCATGACATAGAAAGAGTTGAAAATAGTAAAAGAAGAATGAAAAGGAAAGATCATAAATTAAAAGCACTGTGGCACAAAAGAAGAATGTATTTGATGTTATCATGAGTAGATCTGCCATAACTGGAAAAGTAATCAGTGAACTTGAAGGGAGGTCAATGGGAATTTCCCGACATTCCATACTTCAAACTTCCACATTGCCTGCAGAATATAAGAGTGAGAAAATATAGAGCAAAACAGCAAAAAGATATTACAATATCAAAAAACATAACATAAATGCAATTGCAATATCAGAAACAGAGTAAAGGAAAAATAGTACTTAAGAAATATTTGCAGAAATATTGACTGATGTAACATTTCAAAATCAATGATAGATACCAAACTAAACCATAGGTCCAAGTAGCTCTAAGAATTATGACCAAACAGAAATAATAAACTAATCAAACCAACAGGCTTGGGTAGATTAGATTCAAACTGTTGCAAACCAGCAGCAAATTAAAAAAAAATCTTGAAATAATTTGTGGAGGATGGCTTATTCATAGTGGTACAAGAATGAGAAATAGAGTGGACTTCTCGTGAGAAATTATGGAAGCAAGGTGAAAGAAGACCACCAAGTAAAACTATCTTTCATAGTGACTGAAAAATAAGTTAACACTTCATTGTCAGCAGATCTTTTCTGTAAGAAATGGTAAAATAATTTCTCAGAGAAAGGAATGTATCAGAAGATGATCAGAAGAATGGATTTACAAAGAGAAAAGAACATGGTAACCATTAGAGGGAAAAACTTAAGAGAAGTTTACTTACTATAATAAAAAAGGAGATAAAATGCAATCATAAAAATGCTTAGCTTAAACAAGGGAACACAGAAAAAAAGGGAAGAAAAAATAAATGGAACAAAAATAATATAATAAGGATGTTAGATATTAACAGTCTATAAAATATTTTAAATGCAAATGATCTAAATATTCCAGTTAAAAACATTGTCAGTGGGTGCAATGTGGCACAGAAGTTTAGTCCCTGCTTCAGATGCCTCCATCTCACATCAGAATACCTGACTTCGAGTTCCCAACTCTGTTCTGATCTAGCTTCCTCCTAATGAGCTTCTGAGAGGTAGTACTGATGGCTTGGGTCTCCACCATTCACTTAGGAGACCCAGATGGAGTTCTATGGGTCCATTTGGTCTTGCCATAACTGTTGTAATAATTTGTGAAGTTAACTAATTAATGGAAAAATATCTATCTGTGTTTCTCTGTGTCTCTTGGTCTCCATGTCTCCTCCCACCCTCTCTCTCTCTCTCTCTCTCTCTCTCTATATATATATATATATATATATATATGGTTAGGGCTAGGGCTAGGGCTAGGGCTAGGGCTATGGCTAGGGCTGCATTTCAAATAATTAAAACATTTAGAAGTATTGCCAAAGTATATTGAAAATAAAAAAAATTATATTGTCCCTATAGAACACACTTTGAATGTATAAGTCGGGTATGTTAAAAGTAACAGATGGATATCATGATATGACATGATAACACAAGTCAAATATCAGTTGGTGGGACTGTATCAATATTGGGCTAAGCTAACTTCAGAGCAAGGAAATTTATCAGAGACAAAAAGGTATAATGTATAGTTAAAATGACATTGCACAGTTATAAACTCTTTAGAATGATACTATAATGTTAGTAAAGCAACCCAAAAATATATATACAACCAACCCAAGAATGTCAAAATATGGGAGACAAAAGGATTGAACTGAAGGGAGAAAATTATCCATAGTTGTATGCTTCAAAACCTGTTTTCCCATAATTGATATGTCAAGCAGACAGAAAATCTGTAAGCACATAGAAAACTCAAACAGCATTCTTAGTCAATTTGAATTAAATGACACTTATAAAATAATTCTAGGTATTTTTGCAGTTGAGTTGAAAACTCAGGTGTATTCAAAGACCTGAATGAATATTTTATGACAGCTTTACTCATAATTACCAAAAAATTTGGAATAACTGTGATGTCTTTTAATGGATAAGTGGATAAATTGTGTTTATTCAAGTTGTGGAACACTATTCAGCAATACCATAGAATGAGTCAGTCTAAAAGGTTAGGTATTGTTTCTCAACCTTTTGGCTAAGATCAAGTGTAAAAGGTGTAGGTAAATTATCATTTCACTGATCTGAAATACTGGGGAAGATGAAACTACAGAGAAAATAAACAGAGTAGTGATTCCCAGGGCTCTGAATGAGAGAAATTGAGTAGGTAAAGTACGTGGAACTCTTTAGGATGATGACACCACATAGTATGCTACTAAAATGTTCATAACATGGATGTATTTCTCCTCAAGAACTTTATAGCAAATGCCATCCTCTAATAAGAGGAACCAAGGATCTTAGAGTAACTCTGCCTTTCAAATATATACAATAAAATTATTTTAAAAAAAATATGAAAGAGCCAACTGACATAGCTGACAAGGGCCCATGGTGAAACAATTCACATAGCAATGTATGAGTATGTAATGTATCTTTAGGTTATAACCAATGCATGAAACAAATATGCATACTGATATAAATAACTGAATAAATAACTGAGAGAGAATATATAAGTATCCCGTGCCAAAATATCCCAAGTAATTTGTGTAGATGCTCCCTATTCAAAGAGATAGGATATCAGTGTTTTCTGGAAGTGAACACTGCTTGCAATTACCTCTTTCCAAATAACAATATGGAAAAAGTCAAAAAACAAATAATTTCCAGTGTAGAAATTAGAAACACTACCCCAAATTAGACCAAGGTGAAAATTAATAGTGACAATGCATATTGATGGTGTGTGCCTTAATAAAATGTGATGAAAGTGGCACATGCCTCTGAATTTTCTCTCCCATATTCCCAGTCTCATCATCATAAAACAATTCCTGATTGGGAATATTCCACCAAAACTTGACTATAATGAGAAAATTATATAGCCAAGAGGAGTCTAAGAAAACATGATAACTGAATGTTGCATGGAATCCTAGATAGGATCCTGAAATAATAAAAGGACATTAGGAAAAACTAAGAAAATGTGACTAAAATGTAGGCTTAAATTAGTAGTGTATCAATATTTGTTTATTAACTTGTTGCACAGATCATATAATTTATACTGTTAAAATAATCTGGATGCGTGATATATGGGAACTCTGTAGCATCTCTATGATTTTTCTATAAATTAAATGTTTTCTAAAATTAGAAAGTTTACTTAAAATTAGGAACAGTTTCTTTGTTATGAAAGCCATCAATTGTATTCTAAGAAATCAGAGGTCAACAGATTTGAATAGAACAGAGGAAGTAACATAAACATACTCACTTTGAATTGACAACAGGACTAAAAAGAGGAACATGAGGCAAAGGACAGTCACACCTACTATTAAATATACATTTCTCATCCTTTAGCCAAATGATTCATATATTACAGAGCAGTTTACAAAGAGGTCTTGAACAAAGAGTCATAGGTTGTCATTGAAGCACAGCATGGTACTTGACATTCATAATGATAATTCTAAATGTATTAACATACCAAATTTTATTGAAACACAGTTTACTAAGTCAGTGAAGTAAGAACTATATATAAAATTAATGAATTTTTATAAATTTAAGAGTATTGAAAATTCATTTAACCCAAACACTTAAATCCCTAATGATGACCGGTAAATTATTTCTAACCAAGTGGTAAATTTTATGTCCTGAATTCCATAACAGCAGTTGGACTATATATGAATGATGCTTCCATTAACAAATCTCCTAGGGCTGAAATCCCACTATGTGAAAAGTATATTCTCATTTGACCTTTGGATGCAACACGTTATTTGATTCCTAATATTAAGCTGTCTTCTATTTCTGGATTAATAAATAGCCTATTTTGCTTTTGCTTAAATTAAAATGTTTTTCTGTTGTACATTCAATGAATGATATTTTCTCTTGATAAAGAGGTATTATGTAAAATATTTTTTCCTTTGAGAAAATGGTAACTTGTGAAGAAATTAAGTAGCATTCATTGCATCCGAAATCATGAAGAATGCACACTCCCTCTTGTAGAGTAATATTAATTGCTGGAAAACTGTAGATGTTTTCACGTTTCCTATTAAAAATTTCAAAATGTTCATCCACCATTGTTCAATTGTAAGTTAATTCACTGACTTAAAATGTGTCATAGGGAACAAAACTTTACATTTTAATCTAAATCAAAGGTGTAAAATGAGAGCAAATGATTTCACAGTTTTCTGGACAGCTTTGTAATTCAGTATTAAGTGCTAACGTGATTCCATTTCTTCTTTATTGTATGTGTTTTAATTAGTTGAAGGAAATAGTCAAGCATTTCTGGGATGCCTGTGAGCATTAATTCTGTGCTGTCTCGAACACTGACATCCATCTACTTCTTTCTTTGTTATCGTAGGAAATTGGATTACTCTTCAAAGTGCTATCTCTAAAGTCTGTTCTAGAGCCTGTAAAGATTGTGACTGGCATAGATCTCTGGTTATGCATGATTTTTATGCAAATATTTTATATTTGTTATGTTTGCATGGTAAATGCAGAGGAGGTTACAGTTACCTGTACCACCCTAGTTTGAGGCTTCCACCTGCTTTTTATTCTTCCCACTCATACTTTTATTCTCTGTGTATGTGTCTGTAAGAGGGGGTGTATTACCTAACTCTTATGACATTATTTTAATTCATTTAAATTTTTTTATTTAGCTTCCCTTAGTTGACATCCTAGAATGCTTCCAGGCACTTCTTAACTTTTCAATGAATTATTTTGCCAACTCCTATACATATGCTACAATGATGTTCTTCCTTATTAAAAACTGCATTTCTGTACTGTACAAGGTCACTTCAACAAAGATGTGGAAAATGGTATTAAAAATTATTTTGGCGCAAAAAGTTTTGAAATTCATGCAGAGAGGGATTTTTCAAAAATTTGTGGAAACGCATATTATAAAACAAAATTTTCATGAGTTTCAAACTGTTTGTACCAACATAAAACTTTTATTTCCATTTTCCACAGGCTTGATGAGATACCCTTATACAAATGGAATCAGTGTAAATATCAAGTTTATAATCAAGTGTATAAGTTTATAATTATAGATAATTGTTTTAATGCTTATTCATATCTAATAACTGATTTTGAACAAAGCATATGGTTTTAAATTTTGAATTGACATAATACTTGCATACTTTTTGGAGATATAATGTGATTTTTCTGGGTCTGCCACATGGGTTCAGGGACCAAGTACTTGGGCCATCCTCTGTTGCTTTCCCAAGCCTATTAGCAGGCAGCTGGATCAGAAGTGAAGCAACCAGGACTGGACGCCTGCCGGCACTTTAAGCACAGTCTTCCCCTTCTACATCAGCATGCCAGCCTCAATGTAAAATTGAGAAATACATGAAGTGTTGATTGGAAATATATAGATCAGCTGATTTAACCTATGAATTATACCAGAGTTTACCTAAGGATAACATCCCTATACCTCAGTGCAACACAATCATATATAGATGGGTAATAGAACCTATTCCACATGTCTCATTTCATTAATTTCAATCCAATAGTTATCTCTGTATCAAGGGAGGAAATCCCATATTGTATATTTCCTCACATTTCACATGATAGCTTTGAAGATTTTGTAGAAGCTTGCAAGAATCTTTGTCTATTCATGGCTTTTAAACTGTAAAGACTGACTTATCTTTGCATTTTGAGTAACAGTGTTATAACTACCAAAAAAGAATCTCAGTTTTACTCAAAAGGATTAAATTAATTTTGTAACATCTCTGACTTTGATTCAATTTTGATTCAATTATCCCCCCTTGACCTTTCCTCTCCCCACATTTTCTCCTTTATTCTTTGTCTCTTCCCTCTATTTTCTCCCCCCATCCTATTATTGAATTTTGGTCTGCATTCACCTAATTGAATGTAACAGAACCTATCTGTTCTTCTATATTGATGTATTTGTAGTTCTTGGCTCAAGCACCAAACTACCATGCCCTCTTAATATTTGTAGCTAATCAAATTTTCTGCATTTTCTGGATCTAACTCTTTGATCTCAAATCCACAGACCTCTTATATCTGAGATACTCCATTCAATGACTTCCCCTTGGCTACATACCCATCCAGCCTTTGTATCCTCTGACCTGTCTAATCTTGTTCTTACTCATTACTTGTTGTGAACATGTAATTTTATTTTTGTACACTGGTTGCACAATTAAGCACATTATTTCCAATAATGCAATTACTAAGATGTTTTCCATTAGGAAAGGCAGGAGAGCATTTATAACAGGAAATTTGAAACTGAGACAATGCAGTAAACTTGCCTTGCCACTACTAGTCATGTAAAATCATTACCAAGCTGAAACTATCCAAATTAATGCTTATAGTATAAAGTATTACAGTTTCAATTAAATAAGTTGATCTCTATAGCTACTATGATTTGCTTTTCTTTATCATTATATTTTAATGGCACTTCAACTTTTAGTGAATAAAATGTGATGTCATATGTATAATTAATTTCTCTACAGATTTTAAAAGACATCATATTTTTACATCATATTGATTGTAATTTTGTGGGTTAGGTCTTGATGTGCCCTTTTCAGATAAATTCAGTCATATTTTATTTTAATATGGAAATTGTCTAATATATTATTCTGTTAGTAGAATAAATGTAAAACATATAGATTCTCATTTTTATGTGATAGAAAAGAAAGGTTCAAATGCAGTTAACTAACCACTTGATTAAATACTAACCAAAGGCTTTGTATCATATTTATTTAAGAATTTTAGTGCTGGCTCTTCTTTTTTTAACTTTTTAATTTATTTTTTAAAGATCATTTATTTGAAAGGCAGAGTTACAGAGAGGAAGAGGCAGAGAGAAAGAGAGGTGTTCCAATGGCCGGAGCTGTGCTGATCTGAAGTCAAGAGCCAGGAGCTTCTTCTGGGTCTTCTACGCGGGTACAGAGGCCAAAGGACATGGGCCATCTTCTACTGCTTTCCCAGGCCATAGCAGAGAGCTGGATCAGAAGTGGAGCAGCTGGGACTCGAACTATCCACCCATATGGGATGCCAGCACTGCAGGCAGCAGCTTTTACCCATCACGCCATAGCACCAGCCCTTGTATCATAGATTTTTAAAGTGTGAATTTATGTTATTAAGACAAACTATTCTAAATGTATGTTAGTTTTTTTTTTTTTGGAATAATTTGTTACTTTGGATGTGTGTGTGTTCTTCTATGATGATTAATTGTGGTCAAGTCCAAAACATGTATTGGAGAAAATATATTATTAAACTAAATAGTGCATAGAGAGGAGAATCCTCTATGATACATAATTCTTAAGTATCCGCATGAGCATAGGGAAGTAATATTTTAATTTCTGACTAAGTAATGATCGGGACACCTTCTACTTGTTAATAAGCATCCAAATATTTCATAGGTTTCACAATTCTATTTATTTCTAAAAATTTCCAGGTACATGTATGTATTTTTATGAATAGTGATTCTTTTCAAGTTCAACTGCTGCTGCTTAACGTAGCATGAGTAACTTCAGTTCACTCTTTCAGACTCAACTCTACAACCACTGATGAATGGATGTTGCTTGCCTTTTATCTCGATTGCTTTTCCATTGCCTGTTTACTTCAATAACCACTAATATCCCTGCTGCTGCCTGATAGCGCTGAAAGGGCAGGGTGCTTGAACAAGTACTACACTGAGAGTTAAGGACAGAAGTAGTCTCCAAGAATCCCCTGCTTTCCCTGGTCCTATTCTCTTGCTAGCCACAACTCCTATTTTCTGTATGCCTGCTGATCCGAATGCATCGTCTTCTTGGCTATCACTCCATTCAGTGTCTCATTTCATGAGCTGTGAACCACAACACTATTTCTTAGGTCAATAACTGTAAAAGTGTTTGTATTTATACTCGTGTACCTATATACTTAAAGTTGTTCATAACTTCAGAGTCCCAAACTGAGTTCCTGAACTAGTTTCACAATGTTTGATGTCCATATTAAATCTGACTCTGTGATCTGGATTATTTAATTGTGGCTTAAATTGAGACTCAAACCTTACTTTGTTATTATTTTTCAATCTGGGTATTTGAAAGAGTATCATAGTTGATTATATGTGTTTTCTTATATTTTAGTTTCAACACAGAATGGAAGAATAGTGAGTTTTCAAATCCTATTTTTAGAGGTTGTCAGGGCTGTACAATGTAACTGTTTGACTGCTCATGATGGATGTTAGCCCAGTCCATTATGCAGCATCAGATCCACTGATGGAAAACTATTATACCATAACACCTGCCAAATAGATCTATATCCACATATTTTTCATAAAAATCTCAATAAAATACAGAGAACAGTCCAGGGATTTATATGACTACATTTTAATCTAACCATTTTGTTGATGAAGCACTTTTTAAAATGATAACTGTCTTCAGTAGCTACAAGTGTTATATATGGATAGATTATTAGCTATGGCTTGGAAAATGCAATATAGATCTGATTTCCTATTATGGTAATTACAATTTATTCTACAATGAACAACATTCTCAATTACCAAAAAAGTAATGTTAAACTTTTCTACCAAACTTTCTTTATTTAATAAAGTTTAAAGTTATTAGCCAAATAAATGAGATTAGTAGCATGTATGTGAAACACTTAAAACGATATATCATTAAATATATGTTATAATTAAGAGATAACATGATAAATTCTTTATTTATACCATTATATAATTTCAACAAGATGTTTTATATAAATATATTTATCTGTACATGTAATTTATATATATATATACTAATGATAGAAATATTCCTAATAGAACATGACAGATGACTATGCTCTTGAAACAGTTTTATAACAAACTATTCCTGATTTGGAGGGAAATTGTAGGAATTCACTGTATAGGAATTGACTATATAGAATTCGCTATAGAGGAACTGATTATTGTAGAGATGTTTTAACTCCAAAGAATTCTCCTTTGTTTCACTTGGATTTTAGGCAGGTGATTTTGCAACAATTTTTGTTTGATATTTAGAACAAAAAAATCTGATGAGATCGATGCAAAAGAAGACTCTAAACTTCAGAGTTTACACTGAGATAAGGTGAAAAAGAAAACAACAACTTAAGGACTAGAAAATTAGTTTCTGTTAATTGAATTAGGAGTTCAAATAATAATAATGTCTGCACACTACATCAACTAAGATATACACTTAGTAAATTTAATATAATATGTTATTAGGTTAACTGCAAATCAAAATGAGATAGATATACCTTTCCACACCCCATAGAATGGCTAATATGCAAAACAATAACAGCAAAAGACTCTAGCAAGGATGTGAACAACAGGAGCATTTCTGGTAGATTTACAAAATGGTACAGTCATTTTGGAAGACAGCTTGGCAGTTTCTTATAAAGCTAAACATAGTCTTACCATATGATCAAGCGATTTAATTCTTATGTATTTACCCAAAGGAGTCGAAAAATTATGCTCACACAAAAATCTGCACATGGATGTTTATAGAAACTTCATTCATAATTGTCAAAAATGGGAGGCAACCAAAATAGCCTTCAACGAGGGAATGGATAAAGACATTACTGTACATTGAAGTAATGGCATATTGTTCAGTAGTAAAAATAGAGTTATAGTCATGAAAAGATAAAGAGGAACCTACAATTCATATTCTCAGTGTAAAAAGCCTGTCTGAAAAGAGTACCTTTGAATGATTCCAACTACATGACCTTCTAAGAAGGCAAAACTTTAAAAAAGTAAAAATACAGTTGTTCTCAGGGGATTGGAGTAGGGAAGAAGAGATGCCTAGATGAGAAAGAGCAAATGTGTAGGGCAGTGAAATTATATTCTGTAATACACTAATGATGTATGCGTGACATAACTTTTATCAAAACACATGGAACTGTAAAATACAAAGTGAACTCAAACATAAACTATATACTTCAGCTAATGAAAGTCCATTCATCAGTTGTAACAGAGGTTACTTACTGCCAGATACTAATAATAGGGGAAACTAGACATAGAGGAAAAGGAGGTATGGGAACCACTTTTTCTGTATTTTTATGTCTAACATTTTTCTAAAGTATAATCTGTTAATAAAATTAATTAAAATCAATCTTAATTTGGTTTCTGATTCTTATATAGAGTGCTTGACATGCTATTGTCATACTGCTATTTAGGTTGGTACCACCAACTGAATTTACACACTATCTTACATTTACACATAAAATCTAAAATGAAACAGAAAAACAACTTAAAAGGAAAATGAAATATAAAACATTTACTTAATCATTTTGAAAAGCAAAAACTTTCTTTCTTCATGTGAGTTTGTTTTTTCTCCCAACTGGTCAGAGAAAATAAATTCTGCAAAGAATGGCTTAATGAAATGTATAACTGTACTTCTAGCTGGGGGAATGGATAAATAATAAAATAAAGTCAGTACATAAAAATGCTACAGTTTCTTTTGTATTCTTTGTATTCTCTTAATTTTGTGGGGGGCAGAGATCACAAAAGTTGTATTTATTTGTTTTCATTTAGTTTTTATTGGACCACTTATATACTTCCTCAAGGAATTATTGTCCTCATTATTTAATATTCTGTTTTCTTACTATGATCCATGTCCTTATATTTTAATAAAATGGAAGTTTTGTATAGCCGTCCCTATGTGACAGGTATTTTGCTATTGAATTTTAAAACAATATATATATTAGTGTTTTGACTTGATATTATACTACTTAGCAATACCCTTATAATGGCTTTCTCATTACATTCTATCTTGGTGTCTTGCCTTGTCTCATATGCAGCATCCATTGTGTAACCTAAGATGGCTGGCTGCCTGAAGGTCCATCCCAATGCACTTATTTCAACCAATTCATAGATGATACTGGCAATCAGAAGGTATTTCCCTTTCATTTAAGAGAATAAATCTGAAATTGTGTAAGTCACTTGTTTACTCTTATTTAATTATCCATAATTTTATCATATGGCCACTCAAAGGTAAATAAAATGCTTGGGAAATTGTTTGGTTATGATCCTAATGGAATTCAGGATTAACGAAAGAAAAAAGGATCAATATTGAAAGAAACTGTTTTCTGCCTGAGGTCATGACCCTTTCATACACTAATGGCATGTCTATTCTCCAGTTGTTTAACTTCATGTTCTGTCCTTTTGGTAAAATTATCATGATCAATTTTTTTGTAAGTCATCCAAACTTACCACCCCCCCAAAAAAATGCAATATCTTAAGTATATATATGTAATTAGAATAACTATTCCTGAATCAGACACCACTCAGCCTCAACAGCATACACCTTGACTACCACAGATGAGCGAAACAATCTATTTTGACTACACTCTTATTGTTTTGGAGGTATTTTTAAAGAATTTGGTATACATTCTATCTGACACATTGGGGAAACAATTTCATGTTAATCATGGGGAAAGCATTGTTATAATGCATTTACATTTCCAAATACTTGCCCTAATTTCTTTAAATCCTGAAACTCAGTCAGTCTACAATAATTACTGAGCACATTTTAAGTTACAGGTACTCTTCAAGGTCCCATGGATGCAAAGTTGAACAAACTCACCAAAGTTGCTACCCTGAAGTTGCTTTCATTGTCATTGGGAAATGGAAAAAGAACACAGAGAAATAGTTTAAATAATTCTGTTTGTTAAATTCATCCAATGTATGCTCAATAGACTAATTTAAATATCCATAAATATTTATTAATTCCTTTTAAAATTATTTTAAAAAGCAGATATAGTATAACAATCTCTACTTAAAATCATTAAAAAATATTTTCATTTAAGAAATTAAGACCCCTTCACACAATTTCTCTGCTCCTGGTCCTCAAACCATGAAACTTAAAGTTGACAGTATTAACCTCTTTTAATTGTTGTATATCTGGTTTTTCTGTCTTTGTAATAGCCATATTTTATCTCTTAAAAAGCAAGTGTGCTAACTTACTTATGCCAAAATGATACCACACTATTCTCATATTAGGTCTCAGTATTCTTAGATGAAAATCCTTCTTAATATACCCTGATGAACTATTTCATTAGTTTACATTAATTTCCACTAGTTACTTTCCTTTAACGAATATATTGGTAGTTTTCAAACTTTTGGCATTATAAAAACTCAGCAGTGAATACCCTTATGCTAATAGTTTTCTCTCTACATGATATTATTTCAAGGTAACAGTTTGTAAGAAGTGCAATTGCTGAGTCATAGAATAGGTGCCTTTTTTAAAAAAATTCACAAACAAAATCAACTTATCCTTCAGATAGTTATAACAATTTATATGACAACTAAACTTGAACAAGCAACATGTGTTATCAGTCTGATAAGTAAGGAATTAACAACATCTCATAATTTCTTTATCCAGTCTTCCATTGTCGGGCATTTAGGATGACTCCATGTCTTAGCTATTGTGAATTGAGCTGCAATAAACATATTTCTTTTCTGAATTGTTGTATCCTACATTTGCTTAATTTTCCCAAAACTTCTGGCTTTAAGCATTTTACTTTTTATATTCTTTTGATCCATAAAGTTCATATATTTTATATTTTCTTTGTTAATCATCCTCTTCAGTGTTTTTGGTGTTAAATTCTATTTCAATTTGGTATCAATATAGATAGTATGGTTTTCTTTCTGTTTGTACTTAATTACAATATCTTGACCCTCCTAATTCAATTTCTTCTTTTCTATCATTTTAGATTTAGGCATATTCCTTGTTAGATTTTATATCCCAAATAACTTTCCTGTTTTATAATATAATTTGAATCATTCTCATTGTGATAACGTATACTATTTTCATTATCCTGTTTTTCCATCCTTTATCATTGTCCCATATTTACTTTTGTTAGCTCTAATCAATTTGTGATTTTCCTAAAATTTAATAGTTTATGAAAATTATTTTATTTATGTAAAGAGAAGTTGTCACATACAATATGAATATATGCAAAAACATTTTAGAAATAATCACACTTTTATAATTGAGTTTATGTGTTCACCCTTTATTATAATACCTTAGTGTCTTTTTTTCCCCCTTTCTTTCTGTGTGATCCCATCACTTAGTTCACTCCCCAAACATAAGCATTGGCTAAGACTGGGCTGGGATCAAAGCTGAGACCTCGGAACTTAATCTGGATCTCACATGTAGGTAGCAGGAATCTAATTACTGAGCCATCAGTACTGTGCCCTAGAGAGGCAAAAAGCTGAAGTCAGGCTCCAGGGTCAGGAATTGTACTCAAGTACTCCAAAGTCAGATGTAGGTATCTTAACTGCTAGGCTAAATGTCTACTCAGAATATCCAGCCACTTTTGTAACATTATCTTCATGATAATTTTCTCATACTATTAAAATGCTGTGTTCGTATGCCCAGGGTTTAGGGCCCAGAACAAGCAGATCCAGATTCCAACAGGTCAGAAGACAACTTGGAGCCATTTGTGGATTTCTATCTCCTTTACTCACAGTGGTAGTGAGAAATGCACAAGATGCAGCCATTTGCCTCTGTGGTGGAGCCACAGAACATACCTGCTTTTGTGTCCATAATGGCAGCCGGACAAACACAGAGACATCTACATACATGGATATATAGACAACCACATACGTGTCCACATCCATACACAGGCAACCACATATGTGTCTGCATCCATTAGCAGGCAACCACGCCTAACCCTCCCATCCCTGCCCAGTTGCTTATATGAGTTAACAGACAAAGTTGATCAATCTAAACCATAATAGAGTTGTGGGCAGCTCGCCAAGCAAGTGGACCTGTCAGTTACCATGACGTCACTTACCATCCACAGAGATATGGGGGCACAGAGATCTAGTGGCAAGCACAAAAAGGCATGGGAACTTGATAGTTCACCTTCCCAAATTCATCTCCTCAACAGTGTTACATTTTATTATACATTTTATGCAGTATGTTTATTTAATTTCATATAAAATATCATATTAAATAGATTATTTGCAATGATTATCTTTTGTATTATATATATTGTTTCACCACTTTTCCATTGTTTAGAATTTACATCATTTATTATTTTTCTAACATATTTAATTAGAAAATGAATCTAATTTTTTCCTTAATATTTATAACTAAAATTTAGAATCTTCATGAATGAGCTTAAAAATTGAATGTCAAAGATTCAATCAGTAACTAAATCCAGCTCATAGGAACTTATCTTAAATGGTTAATTTTATTATCAAGGTTTAGATTTGTCACAAAAAAGAACATGCAAAAATATATAGATATTAAATATAGGTTGTTAGAAACATTCTCCTTTCTTGATCTATTGAGCAGAAGGTGCATTATAGGAATAAATCCTTTTCTTATAATTTCATATTATATATGGGGAACAAATTTCATGTATTTCACATAAACAGTTTTAAGAACATAATGATATTTCCCACCATAACCTCCTTCATTCTCTAATGTCTGTAAATTCTTCCTGAACAGCTTACAGTCCAGACACACAAAACATTATTAATTGGCCCAATCTAAAGCTTGTCATGTGTCTCTTGGGTTTCCTTGGTTCAGGGACATGCAATTGATAAATCAATTTTGGTAGGCAACTGGGAGATGAGACAAGTGAAAGTCATGGATGTGACAAGTGAAAATCATGTGAATGGAGAATGGGAGAAATTCATGAAACATATTCCAAAATTTATTTTCATGTGTATTATACTACTAAATATTCCAATTCCAATATTATGAGGTATCCAATTCATATTACCTCATTAGAATTGAAAAATATTTTTATTTATAAACAATAGAGGCCGGCACCACGGCTCACTTGGCTAATCCTCCGCCTGCAGCGCTGGCACCCCAGGTTCTAGTGCCGGTTGGGGCACCAGATTCTGTCCTACTTGTTCCTCTTCCAATCCAGCTCTCTGCTGTGGCCCGGGAAGGCAGTGGAGGATGGCCCAAGTGCTGGGCCTCTACACCCGCATGGGAGACCAGGAGGAGGCATCTGGCTCCTGGCTTCGGATCAGTGCAGCACGCCGGCCGCACTGACCATATAGGCCAGCTGGGGGATGAACCAACAGAAGGAAGGACCTTTCTCTTTGTCTCTCTCTCTCTCTCACTGTCTAACCCTGCCTGTCAAAAAAAAAAAAAAATAGACTGAATGTTTGTGTCCCCTGAAATTTCATATGTTGAACCCTTCATGGCCAATGTTGTAATTTTGGGAAGTGTGCTTTGGAGATAATTAATGCATGATGGGGGAGACCCCAGGAATAGGATTAATACATTTATCAGGGGCCAGTACCCTGGCTCACTTGGTTAGTCCTCCAATTGTGGCGTTGGCATCCCATATGGGCACTGGGTTCTCCTCCAGTCCAGCTCTCTGCTGTGGCCTGGGAGTGCAGTGGAGGATGGCCCAAGTGCTTGGGAGCCCTGCACCCACATGGGAGACCAGGGAGAAGCACCTGGCTCCTGGCTTCGGATTGGTGCAGCACTGGCCGTAGCGGCCATTTGGGGAGTGAACCAACAGAAGGCAGACTTTTCTCTCTGTCTCTCTCTCTCTCTCATTGTCTATAACTCTACCTGTCAAATAAATTTAAAAAAAAATAAAAAATACAAAAATACATTTATCAGAAGAGACAAGAGAGGGATAATCTCTTTGCTTTGTGAGATTACACCAAGAAGTGAGAACCATCGACAAACCAGGAAGTGGGCCCTCATCAGAATCTGAGTGAGTTAGTATATTGATCTTGGGCTTCCCAGCCCTGAGAACTGTAAGGAATAAATTTTAGCTATTTAATCCATCCAGTCCATGGTATTTTTAATTATAGCAGTACAAAATTACTAAGGCATAAATCAATTTGTCAATTTTATATAATGCATTTTTTTTTATTTCCATTTGGTTCTAAGTCAATATGAACATGCATAAATTTGAAACCTCAGTGAAAGTTCCACACCTTCTATCAATAAAGAGAATGCTGAGGAAGAGGGAAATTTGAGAATATTTAATCAGCATACTTCAAAATGTTCATGGAAAATGAAATTGAAAGATAAGATTTTTTCATGTAAAATTTAAATTCCATGTATATGAGCGGTCATGAAAAAGTTCATAAAAAGGGGTTTTAAAAATGTCTTCAGTATCTTGATTGGTATCTCATTGAATCTATAAATTGCTTTTGGAAGAATGGACGTTTTGATGATATTGATTCTTCCAATCCATGAGCATGGAAGATTTTCCCATTTTTTGGTATCCTCTTCTATTTCCTTCTTTAAGATTTTGTAATTCTCATCGTAGAGATCTTCAATGTCCTTGGTTAAGTTTATTCCAAGGTATTTGATTGTTTTTGTGGCTATTGTGAATGGGATTGATCTTAGAAGTTCTTTCTCAGCTGTGGCATTGCCTGTGTATACAAAGGCTGTTGATTTTTGTGCATTGATTTTATATCCTGCTACTTTGCCAAACTATTCTATGAGTTCCAATAGTCTCTTAGTAGAGTTCTTTGGATCCCTAGCTTAAAAATTGTGGTGCTGGCATTGTGACATGGTGGGTAAACCTAGTGCCTGGGAGGCCAGCATCCCATTTGGGTCTGTCCAGCTACACTATCTCTGATCCAGTTCCCTTCTATTGGCCCAGGAAAAGCAGAGGAAGATGGCCCAAGTGGTTGGGCCCTTGTCACCTGAGCTCCTGGCTTCAGCCTGGATCAGGCATGAACTGGCAGATGGAAGGCCTCTTTCTCTCTCTCCCTCCCTCTGTAAATCTGACTTTCAAATAAGTAAATAAATCTTCCTATAAAAAAGGAAATTGCACTAAAATAAACTTTCTTTTTTTAAATACTTATTTATGTATTTGAAAGTCAGAGTTACACAGAGAGAGAAGGAGAGGCAGAGAGAGAGGTCTCCCATCCACTGGTTCACTCCCCAGTTGGCCGAAACGGCTGGAGCTGAGCCGATCCAAAGCCAGGAGCCAGGAGCTTCCTCCAGGTCTCCCACACAGGTGCAAGGGCCCAAGGAATTGGGCCATCTTCGATTGCTTTCCCAGACCACAGCAGAGAGCTGGATCAGAAGTGGAACATTCAAACTGGCTCCCATATGGGATGCCGGCACTATAGGCGGTGGCTTTACCCACTACGCCACAGCTCCGGCCCCTAAATTAAACTTTCAATTTCACTTTCCATGAACTTTTAAAAGTGCATGTTGTGTGTATGTGTTCATGTGTATGTGTTTGTGTGTATGTGTGTGTGTGTTGTGTTAGGGGATACTTTTGAGTTGACCGTCTGTATTTCCCGTCCCCCTTTTTTTCTGTTGAAACACAGAAAGGAAGGCTCAAAGCCACAGTTTCTGTTTAATAATTTTCTATGATTTATTTTTATTGGAAAGGTAGTGTGACCAAGAGAGAGAAGAAGATATAAAGGTATCTTCCATCTGTTGATTCACTCCACAAAGGGCCACAAAGTCAGGAGCCTGGATCTCTATCCAGGTCTCCCATGTTTGAGACCAAGTACTTAGGCCATCGTTTCACTCATTGAGAGGGAGTTGAACTGGAAGTGCAGCAGTTGAGATTCCAATCAGTACTAAGACATCAGATGTCCACATTGCAGGTAGTGGTTAACCTGTTGAGCCACAACATTGGACCCTATATCTTTCTTAAAGATACAGTCACATTTGTACTGAATACAAAAGTTCCCTCAAATGAATAAAATACAAGTGTGATTTATTGATTGATTGATTTGAAAGGCAGAGATACAGAGAGAGGAGAGTGAGTGAGCTTTCATTTGCTGATTCACTCCTCAAATGGCCTCAACGGCCAGGGCTGGGGCAGGCCAAAGCCAGGGTCAGGAGCTTCTTATGGGTCTCCCTTGTGGGTACAAAGGGCCCACATGTACTTGGGCCATTTTCCACTGCCTTTCCAGGCACAATAGCAAGGAGCCGGATCATAAGTGGAGCAGCACTGCAGGTGGAAGCTTAACTTTCTATGTCACAGCATTGGCCCCACATGTGTGGTTTCTTAACTCCCTTCAGAGATTTGTGTGTGTGTGTTTGTGTGTGTGTATAAATTCTATACACCTTTTTTGGTATATTACTGAGATCACTTTGTCATGACCTACTTGAGATTTCTTCTCTGATCTCAATTTTGAAACTGTTTATTTATTGGAGAGTAAGTAAGAGAGGTAGGTATGTAGGCCATCCATGGGGTCACTCATCAAATGTCCAGGAGCTGGTAACTCAATATAGGTCTCCAACGTGGATGGCAGGGACCCAATTACTTGAGTCATCATCTACTGCTTCCCAGGCATTAGGCAAAACTGGAGTCAGAAGCAGAGTCCTCCACTGTGGGGTATGGGCATCCTAACCAGCAGGTGAAGCGCCTGCTCCTGTGATCCGGTCTTTCTTCTGATACTAGTAACATTCCACACATCTGATCATTCTCCTTAAAATCAACAAAGTTTTTAGAGGCAAGGGATTCTGAAACGTCCTGTTTTCTTGTTTTATAACACTTTGGGGCAGCTCATTTTCTGGCTCTATTTTTAGCTGTTGTTCCTGGAGTCAACCCTGATCACTCCTGTGCTCTCTGGATAATATGAACTATCATGTGATCTCATCCAGCCTGCATACCTATAAATGACACTGATATGACCATGGCTCCCAAGTGAGTATCTGATCCTGACTCCAGAATATATCTGGCCATCTGCATGATCTCTACTAAATGTTTGAAAGTTATAAAATCTTGTTTTTCAAAAATCTATTTTACAAATGTTACTTTCTCCAGATTTCCAGATCTCAATAAAATGCTTTAGAAACTTCTTATTTGCAAGGCCCAAATCCTGTTCTTTTTTATTAGCATTTCTGTCACATCACATCTAGGCTATCAGTAAATCTTATAAATTTTAGCATTTGCCTGCGCCTAGAATTGTGGCACAAGGGTTAAGCCTCCACTTGCAATGAATGCTGTTATCCCATATCAGAGCTCTGGATCAAGTCTCGGGTTCTCTGCATGCAATATAGTTTCCTGCTAATGCACCTGGGAAAGCAGCAGAAGATGTCTCAAGCACTTGGGATCCTGTTAACCATGTGAGAGACCAGGATTGAGTTCTTGGCTCTTGGCTTTGGCCTGTACAAACCTGGCTGTTGGGACTGAGGAGTGAACCAGTGATTGGAAGATCTCTCTCTTTCTCTCCCTCTCTGTCACTTCACCTTTCAAACAAACAAGCAAAAAAACCTTTAAAAAGGAAAAGAGAAACATTTACCCATTTCCTCCCCCATCTCTACTTGTCATTGGAACCAGTTGCTTCCATTTCAGTTTCTTTTTTATTTAGGATTTATTTATTTCAAAGTCAGAGTTAGAGAGAAGACTCAAATGATATCTTCTCTGCTGCTGCTGCTTCACTCCTCAGATGGCCACAATAGCAGGGACTGGGCCAGGTTGAAGCCAGGATCCATGAGCTCCATCTGGGTCTCCCACAAGGTGACAGGGGCCCAAACACTGAGGTCATCCTCTGCAGCCCTTCCCAGGCCATCAGCAGGGAGCTGGATCAGAAGTGGAGCAGCTTGACCAGAACCAGCACCATATGAGATGCTAGCAATGTGGGCTATACCACAATACCAGCCCTATTTCAGTCTCATCTTAACATTCCACATGCCTTCAGTTATTTTCTATAATCATTTATTTCCATACTAGCTAAAGTGATACTTATATCTTCTTCGCTCCCTACAGGCAAGGCTTCCTTCTTCTCTTTTTTTCTTTATTTTGTTTTTGCCCAGATATATGTTTGCACTTGTAGGCATGGCAGCCTTGTTTATCTCCTCACCATCCTCTTCTGGTTCTCAAATCTGACACCAAGAAATCCATGTTAACAATACATTTTCTTGAATTTCAACTTTACCTATATTTATGCCTGTTTATTCTTTTCTTAAAGTATACACTTGTTCTAGTTTTATACAAAACTACTATTTTATACTCTTCTGTCCTTTGTATCTTATATTTCTTATATAATAAAACAACTAGATAATCTTGCTAAATCAAAGCATATGATATAATTTATTATTTCACAGATGTAGGAAAGTCTGAAATTTATCATAATTTACGCAACTAGTCCCTTGACAACCACTTTCTTTGTTTCCACTTTTTTATAACCATGAACAATTGAACAATGCTGCATTAAATGTTCCTGTAAATATCCTTTTCTACTGGCTTTTCTATGTATCGAGTCCCAGGAATGCAACTGTTGAATCAAAAATTATATGCAATTTTAATTTTAATAGATATTACTGGATTTCCTTTAAAAAGGGTTATATAACATGTAATGTAATAATTTTCCATTCTTTTTTCCTTATTATAATGTACCTTAATGTTATTCCTTTTGGTAAATTAGTTATGGGACATCCAATTACATTAATTTTTTTGGCAACATAACAAAAGTATAGCTTTGGCTCCTAAGATTGCATTGTTCTGGCATTTATCCCGAGGCTACTTATTAGAATTGAAAAGTAAGGAGGTAAAAAAGACTTTCAAAATATCAATATCAGCTAAATATATTATACAGGACAACAGGCTATCATTCTTTTAAGACATGTGAAAATGCTGCATAATATAAAAATCTTCCATTTACTTCTTAAGGTTGAATTTTGGAAAATTGTGAAATTTCTCTCTCTTTTTTACATTTGCATTAATTTACACATTTCAGAATTCCTGCATTTCTACCAGCTATTCAAGACACACACATTCCTCAGTTGGGAGCTGAGTTGATGTTGAGTTCTGTCAGGCCTGATCCACACCTGACTTAGGTAAGTTGCCAGAGAATCAGAGAAATTAAACTTGAAAGTATAGGATAAAGCTTACATTTTTCTTAAATAAAGATTAAATAAATGAAGTAAATGGAGTTTATATCATCATTTATCCAATATATTTTTGTTTTGTTATCTTAAGGTTTTTGTTTGTTTTAAAAGCAGTGAAGGGGAGAGGAAGAGATAGGGAGAGAAAGGAAGGGAGAGAGGGGGAGAGAGCGAGAGACAGACATCTTCCAATTAATTGCTAGTTCACTCCCTAAAGATTTACAACAGCCAGGGATGGGCCAGGACAAAGCTGGAAGCCAGTAGCTCTATCATGGTCCTACACATAAATGATAGGAACCCAAGTACTTGAGCCATCATATGCTACTGCCCTGATGTGGTAGCAGGAAGCTGGATCTGAAGCTGAGGCAGGAATCCCAGCTGAGCCACAACACCTGTCCCTGGATTTTAACACTTTGTTTATGGTTAGGTATTGAGATGGTGCTCCCACAAATAGAGATTCTGAACTGCAAAGATTCTGTTTATAACATCTCTGACTCATATGTATCTTATATGCAGTAACTAAATAGTTTACTTCAGTGGATTTTCATTCATAGTGGAGAATTTTTGCAAAGGTACATGTTGAAATTACTGGATTATTATATTTGTTAATGATTAGGCTTTGTTTTTAGCAGTCCCAATATTTCAAACTGGCAGAACTGGAATACAAAATAAGAATATAGGTATTATTTTTATAACAATTTCTTGATAATTATTCTAAAATTTCCATTACTCTTCAAATTATACAGTAACATTATCAACCGTAGATAAGTCCGATATAGGTTGTTCAATTTGTCCCATGATTAGTTTATGCCTGTTTCTCACACTTGAATAACATAGATGCTTTTAAGAGACTCTCAAGCATATATTTAGTTTACTTATGGCATAATTTTATTTAAATATGTTAACATAAAACTAATTATATCACTCCATATGCTTATTGCACTTATGTAAACATAAAACAAAAAAATAGAAATCAAATGAAAATACAACAGACAATATATCCAAATTTACAATCCTAATTTAATGTAACAGATGATGTTGCTTTGCTGAAGTTAAATCCTATCTCAAACATGAATTTGTTTATGAGTGTTTGCATGTCAATAAGAATCTCACCATGCATGATGTTTATGGTTCCTATGCATACTTCCTGAGAATACCAATCTTCTCTCACCACTCTTTTCCAATTTAACCGTCCAACATCTCTGTATCAGCATGCTATGATAACATGTGCTTCATCTGAGAGGAAACACATATCTTACAGGTTAAATTACAAGATTCTTTCTCAAGTACTAATACTTGGCAACAGTGGGATCATTAATATGAATGTAAAGGAAATACATATAGTGGCACCACTTACTTACAAATTAGTCAGTTATAGGATATGAGGATGACTCAAAAATGCTTATTTTTAGGTTATTATAGTAGTGAAAAGAAAAATTCCAATCCAAATAATATACTCAGGGATGACTAAGACTACCTCACAGACATATTTGACTAACACTGGTATTTGTAGTCTATGTTTTTTTTTTTTTTTATTCCAGGATGGCATAAAATAAAAACTTGGCTTACAAAAGCTCATATAAGGCTGAATTGTTGGACCCATGAAGTCAGTCTAACTTGTGGATCTTTCAACTGATTGATGGAAAGGTGTTCTGGTAAGCAGAGATAAAAGCATTCAGAGATTAGGAATTAGGAAGTCAAGACACGTAAAAATTGTTAAATTTTAAGGCTTCAATTAGCAGTGGGAAAATTCTGGAAGAATTGGGCTAAGTGAATCTGGGTATGGATTCAGGACCCAGGGATCAAGCTACTAGTCTGGCAAAAGAGGCAAGACCTTGTTTTTTATTTTTATTTTATTTTATTTATTTTTTATTTTTGGACAATCAGAGTGGACAGTGAGAGAGAGAGAGACAGAGAGAAAAGTCTTCCTTTGCCGCTGGTTCACCCTTCAGTGGCTGCCACTGCCGGTGTGCTGCGGCCGGCACACTGTGCTGATCCGATGGCAGGAGCTAGATACTTATCCTGGTCTCCCATGGGGTGCAGGGCCCAAGGACCTGGGCCATCCTCCACTGCACTCCCTGGCCACAGCAGAGAGCTGGCCTGGGAGAGGGGCAACCGGGACTAGAACCCGGACTAGAACTAGGATTAGCCTAGTGAGCCATGGCCCCGCCAAGACCTTGTTTTTTATATATCAGGGCAACAACATTTTGCTGAGATTTTTGTGTAAACCAGAGCACACCAAGAACAATGCTGAGTTGTCAAGCAGAAACTTAGTATACAGATTTGGTTAAACAAAGCCAGATAGGAAACAAAAAGGGTTAATGAGTATCAATGCACAGCAGAAGACACCCAGCAATGAGGAAGGAGCAAAACGGAAGTGAAGTGGTAGGAAAATCAAGTTGCAATATTTTATAGTAATGATGCCTTTCTTAGTGTAATGCATTTCTTGAGAAGTAGAGAGACGGATAGCAGCCATTTCCCAGTTCACTCTCTCATGTACACAATGGTGAGAAACAAAGCCAGGAACATAGAATTCAATCCAGGTCTCCCTTGTGTGTGGCAGAAAATCAATTATTTGAGCCATCATCGCTGCCCCCTAGGATCTGTATTAGCAGGAAGTTGGAGTCAGGAGCAGAACCAGGTATTGAACCCAGGTACTCCAATGTAAGACACAAGAGTTTAAATCAGCATCTTTACTGCTAGGCTAAATGCCCACCCTCTACTTAATGCCTTTAAACTAATGTCTAAATTACTGACAAAAAGAAGCTTTTTATTTTTAAAAATTAGAGTGATGCGATTCCACGGAAATTATTCTTGTCAAAATGATTACCAAAACTCTTGAGATTTCAAAATTGTTTTAAGTGATAGGAATCGACCATGGATATCACAAGAGGTAGTAACACAATAGGAAATTTAAAGCTGCTGATTTATATGCTTAATTTCTTTTTTTGAAAGACTTAATAATGGTTAATGCGGGTTATGCTCAATTTCTTTAAACCATGACAAAAGGAAAGATGGGAGCAACAGAATGGAAAGACACAATATTTTGTCACTGGTTACTCATTTTAACATATTGTCACAGAAAGGTATGCCTCTTCTCTGAGACAATAAGAAAGTATTCATTTCCTACTTCTCTTTTTCCAGCAGAATTCACGCTATAGGTCCCTTCCATGTTTTTGAAATAAGAATTCCATTATGTCCATTCTGTTCAGTCGGGAAGCAGACACCCTGTGGTGGTGGGTCACTGTTCTCTTGGACATTAAGGTTGATTTGATGAAAAGTCTACTAGTATCTGAGCTCATTAGTAATGGGATAATGAGTATCCTGTCAGGTGATTAGTAATTTAATTTAAATGACCAGTATAGCTGTGGCCACTAAATTTGGATACACAAAAGAAATGAACAGTCTTTTCTGAAATATATGTCTTTGTTCAATCTCAATTTTGAAATTAATTTCTTTTATATACAGAAGACAGTGAAGATACATTTTTTTGCAAAATTTCCAAAATTTCCTCATTTCTTTTTTTTTTTTTTTTTTTTTTTTTTTGACAGGCAGAGTGGACAGTGAGAGAGAGAGACAGAGAGAAAGGTCTTCCTTTGCCGTTGGTTCACCCTCCAATGGCCGCCGTGGCCAGCGCGCTGCGGCCGGCGCACCGCGCTGATCCCATGGCAGGAGCCAGGAGCCAGGTGCTTTTCCTGGTCTCCCATGGGGTGCAGGGCCCAAGCACCTGGGCCATCCTCCACTTCACTCCCTGGCCACAGCAGAGAGCTGGCCTGGAAGAGGGGCAACCGGGACAGAATCCGGCGCCCCAACCGGGACTAGAACCCGGTGTGCCGGCGCCGCTAGGCGGAGGATTAGCCTAGTGAGCCACGGCGCCGGCTCCTCATTTCTTTTTTAACTATTATCCTTCATGGAATAGCAGATGCAAGTGTGTTTGCTACCATTCAAATTCAGATTCGGGTGTGACAACCAAAAGCCATTGCATCATATCAAAAATGTAAGTGGTAAAGATAGATTATTCTGGAAGTAGCGCTTTTTTAGGGGATATTGTTAAGAAAATGTTACTAATGTTTATTGTTATGATATACATGTTTACAAGGATATTTCAATCAGTTCATGAAACACAGAATTAAAATATAATTCTATTTTCCATTTTCTTTGAACATTTTGAAATACCCTTGTGTTCATATGCACAAACACATGGGTGCATACAGTCATACAGACTCTGCCACTTGTTGATACTGTTTCATAGGACAACTCATGTAACTGTGTTTGCTGTTTCCTGAACTGGAAAATGACCTGAACTCATGCTACAGAAATCAAATATTTCACCAGAAGCATTTTGAGCAAAATACACTACCAAAAAACCTGACTCCCATCATTATGATTTACACACTCACCAAGGACTACATCATCTCTGTTTCACATCTGGCGTTTCTTCCATTTCCTTGGGAGCTTCCTTGGTTTGAGTTAGGAACGGTAGAGATGTTATCACCCACCTAGTAGCTGCAACTTTCCTGAACTTTGAAAGACATAATAGATATCATACAGTTCTTCCCAAATTGATATCATCAGAGAATGCATGCACCTTCTTAATGCAAATAAAAACAAGACAGCAATGATGGAAACCAGAAATCAGTTTAATTTCTATACAATATTTAGTGGAGATCAATTTTCTTTTCCTAATAGGATTGTGTTCATACTGATTTTTAACAAACAACTGGGTGATCTGTTCCACAGAGTATAGAAGTTTTCTAAATTCTCTTTCTTGCAAGACTTCCAGACTCCCCCAAGTGGATAGTTGAGAAATTCAGCCAAGTATTTTAAAATAACTCTTAACACCTCATAATCAGCTCTGCTCAGTCCACACCAACTTTTTTCCCTTTACTTGAATTTAAGCACAAAAGGTGGAAACATTTGGTATAGATGAACCTAGCACTCTGTTCCACCACCCAAAATTTACAATTTATTCATACAACTACTTCCTACCTCATGAAGGTTTTCTCCCCTCCCGCTTTCAAAAAGTGCAAACTGTCAGACTCATTTAAGGAAGGCATTATGGTTTGCAGGGTCACCTATATATGTGGGATGAACAAAATGGACAGTCTATTGCAATCTTAAGCCCCAAATAGACGAAATAACCACGGTTTATTTCAAGGTGCAGTGTGCCTTGACATAGGGACATCAAGATGTTTGGAATCTGCTTTAACCAATGAAGGCTTTCCAGGCAGAAGGAAAATAAAGCCTTCAGTGAATTCATCGTAGGCATCATCTCCCAGCCTCACTGCCAGTTATCGATCTTTTTAAGTGCCTGCTAATGAGTCGTACAGCAGTAGCAAGATCCATGGTGTGTTTCTACCTGATGGGACGCCCTCACTCCACCACTTCAGAGCAGCTAAACTTACACAAAGGCAGAAGCAGGCGGGCGCGAGGACACACCGTCTGTGCCCGTCCAAAACCCACGCCACCAGCCCTTCTCCAGAGAACGCGGCAGACCCCATTCCCTACTTGCCGCGACACACCTATCCGTTCCTGCGTTCCTGCGCAGGCTCTGCCATTCAGGTCGCTTCCAGGGCGCAGGCTTTGATTCGCTCGCACCCTAGAGAGCCAGAGAAGAACCGGAGAGAAACGCAAGGCAAGCTCTAGGCAGATTCCGTGCCGCAAAGCATCCCCTTTGACAATTTAGGAAGAACTAATGCTCTCCAGGGAGGTGGGTGAGGGGAAGGCCCGGACTGGGACGCACACGCCGGGAGCCCCCGCCTTTGCCTTCTTCCCACTCCCACCCTCACCGCCTCGGGCCCGTCCACCCGAGCCATCATCCATACGGGCGGTTTAAGGTCCCTGTATTGGGGGAGGGGTAAACTGGGGAAGGGGTGCATTTTTCTCTCCTAGTCTCTCTAGGGTTCTGAACAGGATGCCATCCTCAGTGCCCAAAATACATTAAAAAACAAATAAAACCCACTGAGCCAAACCCGATGAGTAGTCCCCGAGAGAGGAGACGCTGTGGGCACCTGCCTGGATTCGCTGCAGTTGGAAGCGGTTGGCCCTGGGTACTGAATTATTAATTTATTTATCACCCCTCCCCACCCCACCCCCACCCCATCCCCACACCGACTGGCCCGGCTAGAAACCGCGTTCTGTTCCATTTCCCTCCGCCCCCACCTTGGAGGAGTCTCCCACTCTCCGGCGGCGGCCGCCCTTGCAGCCCTGCAGCCCGCCCGCCGTGGCCGTCGTCGCGCCCCCAGCCCTCTGCGGTCGCCGCGCTGCGCGGGGCGCTCCGGCTCGCGGCCCGGCTGGCGCGGCCGCGGGTCCCGGCGGCGGCGGCGGCGGCGGCGGCGGGGGAGGGCGGGGGGAGGCAGCGGGTGACAGATGTACTCCTCTGACAGCTCTCGCTATCAGCCCAGTGGCTCCCTGCCATTGGCTCAGTGCAATGGACCGGCAACGCCGCTCACTATAATAACACTCATGCCTGCCAGCAGCCGCAACTCTGAGAGCGGGCGCCGAGAGCGGGGGATGCTGCTGCTGCTGCCGCCGTCGCCGCTGCTGCCGCTGCTGCCGCCGCCGCTGCTGCTGCCGCTGCCGCGCGGGCGGCTCCCGCAGCCCGGCTCCGCTCGGCTCCCGCGCCGCCGCTGACTGGCGCTCGGCTCTGTCTTCCTGGCCGGTCCCACCCCCGCCCCCCGCCCCTCCCGGCCAGGGTTGCTCCCGCCGGGCTCATCGTCCCAACGCGAATTGGAAGAGAAGCGCACACGCTCAAAGAGAGGGAAAGACTGGGCATGCGGAGGCGGGGGCGCCTGGGCGCGCGCGGCCGCCGGGCGTAACGAGGCTGCCTCCTCAGGGCGTGCGGAGCAGCGGCGGCGGCGGCGGCGGCGGCGGCGTCTGGGGCCCTCCCGGCGGGTCCCCGCGCGCCCTGCCCGGCCCCGGCGCGCTGCGGCTGCGGGAGCGGGGTGCATGGACGCGGCGGCTGCGCTTGAGGAGGCGGCGGCTGCCCCATGGAGTGTTACTACATTGTCATCAGCTCCACGCGTCTCAGCAACGGACACTTTCGCAACATCAAGGGAGTTTTCCGGGGCCCTCTCAGCAAGAACGGGAACAAAACTCTGGTAAAAATTCCCTCTCTCTCTCTCTCTCTCTCTCTTTCGGGCATTTGGAGGACTGGGGTTACAGTGAGGTGTGGAGATGCTGTGATTGCATTTGGTTTCTGATGTATTCATTTCTTGCTCCGGCGGGCGTGGGTGAGAATTAGGTGTGGGAAAAGGAAGGCGCCTCGGGCGTGCTGTGATCCCTGGCTTTTCTTCGCACTTCCACGATGCTCTGTTCGCCCTCCACCTCACTCCAAAATGCCTGACGCTTAGCACAGCTGCTTCTTATTTGAGGCGAATTGTGTCTGCAGAACCTCCTCCAAAAGGCAGGGAAAGAACCCTAACCCCAAGTGCCTCAGTTCGGGGAGTGAAGGTGAATGAGGAGGTGGGAGTCTGTTGGAGGCAGGGAGCCATGTGGCTGGTGGCGCGGGGGAAGTGGCGGGATTGAGTGATGCTCTTGACAGAGTTTGTGCGAGTATGCCGGCTCTAGCCCAAGACGGTCTGGCGACAAACTTGTGCAGTGAGAAGTTGTCAGTGCTAAGCTGAACAGAGCGTTCCAGAAACCCGAGCTGTCAACTTCCCGCTTGCTCCTCTAGCAGAGGTTGGGGGATGAGTGTGAAGGGCATCACCGCCTCATGGTGAGAGCCATTAGGAAGCCTCTTAGGCAAAGAGAATCCATGCCGTTGCTGGAAGGTTCTCACTGGACCACAGAGCTTCATCCGGCAGCGTCTTGGTAGGGAGCGCACTCCTGATTGGTGGGGGAGGATGCACTGAGCGTCCAGATAGTGCCTGGTGACAGCGCCCAGTCTCCATCCAGATCGCCTCGTGGCTACACCTCCCTGCAGTGCTTTTGTGGGTTGGTGTCTCTGGAGAAGTATACACCTCCATAACGGAGAAAGGGAGTAGAGGAAGCCTCCTTACGCTAAGTACTGGGAAGAGTAGAGCCCAAGTCAGGTGGTCCCATACAAATGTGTCTCTCAAAACCTGGGTACATCAGCAGGCTCCCCTCGCCTTCTCAGTGGAATTGCTTAGCCTGAACCCAGTCAAACAGAACTTAAAGGACAGACTCAGTACAAATGTAAATACTCATTCCTAATCTACTTTTCTTGATAGATGTTCAAGCATGTTTCTAATTAAATAAATAAAATCTGCTGAGGTGTGTATTTTACAATGATGAAAAGTTCTCATCTGAAGTCCTAAGTGAACGTTGGCACTGAAGTGTGTGCTGCACTTGATTTCTCTCTTCTTTGAATCTATTGGCTACCTCCTTTTGGCTCTTAATTTAAGACTAAAAAGCAGGGCTAGAGTGTTGCTTTTGTTGTCGCTCTAAATGTGGTTGACTGTTGTTGAACAAAAGAAAGTGAAAATACTTTTTGCAGTCTTTAGTGACCTGCTGCATAGAGTAATAAGTAGAGGCTAATGGAATTACTGAAACAGTTTTGGCCCTAGCTACTGTACTCAGCTAGATGTGGAGGTAAACATTGAGGGGGAAGGTGGGAGATAAAGGTTTCATTTAGAATAAAATAGCACCGGTTTATTTTTTTAAATCAAGTTTCACTTATAGGAAAGGAGAGATTAATTTTACAAGATTTTATTTCTGTGATTATCATAATGGAGTGATAGAAGATACAATGGAGTTAAAAAATATCTTAGTTGCCATACCTCAACTTGTTAAAATACTATTAATGAAGATTCCTAAGTGAGCCTTGGGTTTCTAACAATAGTTGAATTTGTTCATGCTGACTAGTTTGTTGTGATTGAAGTTGATTAACAAAAACTAGGTTAAAGTCTAGATTTGCCCATGTAAACTTCTGATTAAATAGATGATAAAAATCAGCTACCTGAAGGAGATGAATATATTTAAATATAGACAAATATCAGGAGCAACAAACAAGGCTCAGCTTTTGAAATAACTCCTATGGCATTTATTGTAGCTATCACCAAAGAGACTTAGAGGGCCTTTCATGGTATTCATTCCAGGTTGTTTAAAAATAATCATGGTTGTATTTTCATGGGCTGAAATAATGGAGGATTTCATATGTGATTCAAGCATATCTGAAACTATTTCTTTACAGGGTAATATATGCTGTATATGTGTGTTCTTGATTTCTTTTGATGGGTTTTATTGCAGACAGTGAATTTTTGTGCCTTGCTTTCAAAACACCCGAAGAGGTTCTGGACATATCCATAAATGACTGATTTTAATTTTTAAAAAGCTGTCTTACTTACCAAAATTTTTTCTTCAAAGTACATATATCCTGTGAGGAATTCCTATGAACTACAACTTAGTATCAGCTAAAAATAGAGAACTCAATCTAAAACTTCTAAGAATTATCAACATTAATAAGAAAAACAAATATTATCTTAAACAATATATATACCACATTTTGAAAATTTTCAAGTAAGAATTTCATTGTTATTTTACAGTTCTTTTAAAATTATTTGTTGTTAAATTAATAGATAAAATGACTTATATTTATTGTGTATTCAATCCTAGTTTGATGGAGAAAAAATTGGTATCCTTCCTACTTTATTTTCAATTTGATTTTCATATATTTTACTTTTGCCTTCTAAAACATCATTATATTTTTGAAATATGCAATAAGTTTAAAGGATTTTAATAAAATCTTAGTTTCTTTTTTTCTTATTTCAGGAAAGAATAACTTATTCTATGAAACCATTCAGGGAAAGAGCACTTTGATTTTCAAAGCAATTCAAATAGATTCAATTACTAGATAATAGGTATTTTGCCATTCATGTTAATTTTTATTTTTTTTTTAAATGACCCCATAATCTTAAAAAAAATTATAGCATCAAAATAGGCTGCAACTATTAGGACAGTGTTCTATCATAACCTAGAAGTTACTTTTAGAATAAACAGTGTAAGAAGTGCAGTTTCAGTGACATTGATTAATTACTTTATTCCTCATTACAGAATGCAATCCTGACATTCATATTGAGATCATTAAAATATACATCCTTTCAATAGATGTTATTTTGTCACTCAAACATAAGTTCCAAAAAAAAAACCTTAAAGATTAAAGCTGCTGTTAATCTTGACCCTATTCATGAGCTTCTAAATGTATTCCACTTGACTATGTTAAGTAGAAATGTAGAAATCTCTGTTTTCTAATATATTACAAGAAAAACATAGGCCAGTCTATTTGTCATGATTTTTGCTACAAATGGCATCATATCTGTGATACAGATTTGGTTTCATGGAACAGAAGTATGTTAGCATTTTAATAGTTATCCAGAATATTGCTGGATATATTATAGGGCTTAGTTGCAATTAATAAAATTTACTTTCCATGGATTATTTTTCTTTCTCTTGAGATTTACTCAATCTATTTTGTAAGCAGTTGCTTATTGGATTAAGACATTTAATTGTGCTTAAATTGTGCTATTTTTTGACAATGATTTACAACTGATCCCCAAATTTACTTGGCCTAATTATGTGTTTTGCAGTTTTTAATTCAGAATATTTATATGTGAAGTGTGTGCATGTGCATGCACAAATTTTAATATGGAATTTAAGTTTGCTTTTTGAACTTTGGGCATTATTACTAATGTGCTTGTTAAATTTTGATACTTGGTCAGCATTTAAGTGTCATAATAGCATTTTGTCTATTTCAGTGAATATGGAATTCAAAAAAATGGTGGATTTTAGGTGATAGAGTGAATCAATACTGTAGTGCAGATTCCTTGGCTCCTGACATCCTTCCTCTATGGTTTGTATTTTCAATTATGGAATCCATAGGAGTCATATAATAATAGGAATTAAGCATTTATATCATGTCATTTATTTGATTGACAGTACTTGACTTTTCCATTTGCATCCAGATGTAGAAAAGTAGTTCCAGATTTACAGGATAATTTGAATTTGAATTTATTCTACTTCTGTTCATCCAACACAAAAACATCACTTATGAGTAGGCTAGACCCTGTTTCTGTAAGCTGCCTTCCATTTTCAATACAAAAATTACCAGGTTTGGGGAAAAAAAAAGGAATTTATTAATGGGTTCTTGACATATTTGTTAGTTCATTTAGATTTTTTGAGGAGCCTCAGTTGCAAGGCACAATTCCAGGCACCTCAGGCTTTGTGTATTACACACTGAATATCATGGGCTAAGAGGTATTCAGGGCTGCTCCTGTTCACTCTGTTGACAAAATATTCATATCTTTTGACATGGCTGTCTCAGGATATTTTCATGTGCACTCATTTGGAAAACATGAAAAATTTGTGTTTGTAAGGCCTTTATATCCAGTACCTCAGTAAAACTGGCTTAATCTTTGAAATATGCTATATGATCTTTTAAAAGACTATTATTATTAAACTTATTATTCATGACATGTTCTTAACATTATCATGATCTTCTAGGGATATAACTTTGAAGTGTCTACTCACTGAAACCTCACTTGCTGTCACTTTAAGATTGTGCCTAAAAGTAAGGAGGACAGTTATTGAAGTGGTACTGTTGAAAAAATAACCTTGCTAGATTAATGCCCTCAATAGAGTTCAAGGATGAGAGAGAGAGATATCATAATATATCTTATAACTTACTCACTTTATGAATTTGTTCACAAAATCAGTCTGGTTATTTATTCTTCTAACTTCCATTTAAACTCTTGCACATTCAGTATAAAGTCTGTCTGTGTCTACTTTTCTGAACTTAAGGTGTCATATATTCCTTGCTGTGTTTTTTTTTTTTATGTAGTGAAACTTTACAGCATATGTATTTGCATAATTCATTCTTCAAGTAAGGGAAGTAATTGATAATTGAATTATTGTTATTATGACTCTACAATGTAAGTAGTATTGTGAAGTTGAATCTAATAACCATGATTCCTGCATATGTTTGTTAGTTGATTAAGTGATAATTGAGATGTTTTATTATGTTACCATCTTTACATTTTTGTTATGCACCAATATTTTCTAGTTTTTTAATCACTGTGATTACATTTTTACTAAAAATATAGATTATCAAGATCTTCTGGAACCACCTAGGCCTGAGGTTTCTTCAAATTATAGTCTGGGACAAATTCAGGCTGCAGATGTAGATTGTTTAGTAATGCATTATTTTTGAAATATTTGAGTGTAAATGGCATTTCAAGAAGAATGTGCTTCACAGTTTGACAGTCTACTCTGCTTTTCCTACTATGTAAACTTTTCACTTACTTGCATCACCTTTCTAAAGAATGAAAGCACTTGAATGTTTTACCTCTTGTTTGGTCCAGGAATCTAATCTACCTATAGATAAATTAAAAATGTTTTTATTGTCCAACATGTGTCCTTCAACGCATGAACTATTAGGAAGATAATGATCTTTAAAAACTCCTCAGTGTTTTCCTATTTTTCTGTCCTTTTTATACCAATTAACAGTGATCTCCAGATCAAACATCGAGATATTATCATAAAAGTAAACATGTAGGAATTTGAGGGTTATACATTAAAAAAAAAAAACACATTTATTTATTTAAAAGACAAGGTTGCAGAGAAAGAGAGGGGAAGACAGAGATCTTCCATCTTCTAGATAGCTACAATGGCCATGGCTGTGCGAAACCAGAGCCAAGAGCCAGGAGCTTCATTGGAATCTCCTTCTTGGATTGGCAGGGGCCTAAACACTTTGGTCATCTTCCGTTGCTTTTTCCAGACAGAGAGCTGGATTGGACATGGAGCAGCTGAGAAAGGAACTGGCGTCCATAAGGGATGTAGGGGATCACAGTTGATGGCTTTACCCCTTAGCCATAACAGGCCCCTGAGGCTAATGCATTTTTGCATTTTAAAATGACAGGCTAACTTAGGTCCCAGACTGATAGTATTCTCTTGGTTTTTGTGTGTGTGTGTGTGTTTCATAATTAATTCTGAATGTAATTTTATTCTTTAATTTATACTTAAATGGACCAGATTAGCTCCCATAGCACACTTGGAAAATGCTCTACTAAAACTGTTATGGTTACAGGAAATCATATTTTTCATAATTGTGGTAATAATATAATGTGAAAATAATTTCCTCCAGTTATCTCCAACAGAGAGGGTACTGTTGCAAGGGAATACTGTATATTAGGAGTTTGAATAATCCTTAAGCAAAAATGTAACAATTATAATCCATAATATACTACAGTCAAAACTCCTGAAGAAGCTATTTGTATTTATCACATTTTATATTGCATACCAAAAAACAGATGTATAGTTTTGTTTCTATTTCTAAAAATTTTAGCCTCAAATCACTTGATTTGTTTAATTTTGTTCTAAATTATTCCTTGCATTTGAGAAGACCTTACAAAATGTACTATAATATAATGATATTTTTAACTAGTAAGGTTTCATACAGTTTTATAAATGTAATATAGTGCCCTTTCTAGCTCAGTATAAGAAAAGTGAGGGAAATTAATAATTAGAACTCAGTCCTAGTTGTCAAAGTAAACAGCATTCATTACCTGATCTATTGCTCTGAACTCCAAAACGGTTTGGCACTATTGGAAGAAAGTTACATAATTTTCTATATATAAGTACATTTAATATACCAAATGTTTATAATGGCAGTGCTGCGTTGGTTAAAAGAAAACATTTTTTTTTCTGTGGTTTTAGAAAAATAAACAGTTTTGGTTGTGTTGTTGGTATTATTTGTCAACTAGAATATCTTCCACTTATTGAATCAACTACTAATCTAATTATAAAAGATATTCAAAGGGGCCGGGGCCAGCATCCCATATGGATGCCAGTTCGAGTCCTGGCTGCTCTACTTCCAATCCAGCTTTCTGCTATGGCCTGGGAAAGCAGTGAAAGATGGCCCAAGTGCTTGGACCCCAGCACCCAGTTGAGAAACCCTGAAGAAGCTCCAGGCTCCTGGCTTCAGATCAGCATAGCTCTGGCCTTTGCGGCCATCTGGTGGAGTGAACCAGCGGATGGAACACCTCTCTGTCTCTGTCTCTCTCTCTCTCTCTCTGCACCTCTACCTCTCTGTAGTTCTGCCTTTCTATATATATAGAATATATATATATATATATATATATGTATATACTACAGACATTGTTACCCTTGATAACCTCGGTTAGTTCTATGTAATCAGTTCAAAGTTCTTAAGAGTGAAAACTGGAGCCGGCACTGTGGCTCACTTGGTTAATCCTCTGCCTACGGCACTGGCATCCCATATGGGCACCGGGTTCTAGTCCTGGTTGCTCCTCTTCCAGTCCAACTCTCTGCTGTGGCCCCAGAGGGCAGTGGAGGATGGCCCAAGTCCCTGGGCCCCTGCACCCGCATGGGAGACTGGGAGGAAACACCTGGCTCCTGGCTTCACATTGGTGCAGTGCTGGCCGTGGTGACCATTTGGAGAGTGAACCAATGGAAGGAAGACCTTTCTCTCTGTCTCTCTCTGTCTCACTGTCTATTTCTCTACCTGTCAAATAAATAAAAAAACAGGAGTGAAAACTGATGTTTTCTGGATGAGAAGAAATTATGCTTGAAGTCTAATGCATTAACTCCTTCCTGAACTTTTAGTCTGCCAGCATGCCCTTCAAATTTCATATTTACCAGTTCTTTGAATCACAGAGTCAATCCCTTGCAGTAAATTATGTGTGTAGGTATGCACACACATATATACAATTGATTCTGTATATTTAAAACCTCGATACAGAGAACATTAGTTTATCTTTTTAATAATAATGTAACTAAATATTGTAAATATAAATCCTTTGTGGATATAGTAAGAAGTAGGTGAGTTGATATTGATAACCATAAAGATTTAAAATTTATACAGTTTGTTACTAAATTTTGTTAATTTATAATCAAGTTTATATAACTTTCTTTGCCTGAATTACAGGCTATGTTTCAATCAACCTCTTGCCAACAAAAAGAAATACTATATCCTACTTATTAATGCAGTCCAATAGCTAACCACACATGCAGGTATTATAACTCGAAGATGAAATTAAGCTAGCTCCAAAAGAAAGTAAATATTTTTAAAGTTGATTTCAAAAGTGTACACTTTGGTAAATTAAAGAAAATAAGTTTTTAGTTGAACCATTTAAAATGAAGAACTTGCTTTTTACAAACAAGAATGTCTTCATGAAAAACTTGAAAAGTATGTACAATTATTTTCAATGTCTGTCAGACAAAAACCATAGGAACATAGCTTTGGTTGAACCAAGTTGAGCATATTAGTGTTTGTTGGAACCAGACAAAATGCAGGCCATGGGGGCTTTTACTGTATCTCATTAAGAGGATATGAGGAGTATTGTGGGGGTGATTTGGGGGACACTGTTGTATTCCTGATTGGGTACCATGATAAAAAAGGAACAATTCTATGCTTGCTTATTTTAGTACTTTTATTTATTTATTTATTTTAAGGATTTATATAATTATTCGAAAGTCAGAGTTACACAGAGAGAAGGAGAGGAAGAGAGAGATTGGTCTTCCATCCGCTGGTTTACTCCCCAGTTGCCACAACGACCAGAGCTGCGCTGATCTGAAGCCAGGAGTCAGGAGCTTCCTCCGGTCTCTCACGCAGATGCAGAGGCCCAGGGACTTGGGCCATCTTCTACTGCTTTCCCAGGCCAAAGCAAAGAGCTGGATTGGAAGTGAAGCAGCCAGGACTTGAACCGGTGTCCATATGGGATGCCAGCACCACAGGCGGTGACTCCACCCACTAAGCCACAGCACCAGCCCCTATTTTATTATTTATTATTTAATTTTATTATTTTATTTTATTTAATCTAGGAGTTGAGAGAGACTGTGTACTAAAGCTGTAATTGGTAATGAAGCAATTCTCGCTCCTGTTGGGTAGTGGATCAGGGATGTTAGGCAACAAAAAGAATCTTTTGATTTTGTCAGTGCTGTAGTGGGCTTGTTTTGACATCATGATCAAAGAATGGCCTTGTCTGGTGTTAGTAAACATCAGAACTGGTGAACGTCCATGTTTGACCTAAAACACTGTACCTCACTCTTCAATCCAGACAAGCTGCTGACCATGGTTTAGCTTTTATTTATTTATTTTTTTAAACCTTTCTCACGTATGTCTGAGAATGAATGGTTGGCCTGTAGGAGGAAGGGAGGACAACCTGATTACAGTGCAACGAGGGTTACAGGGCAATGGGACTCAAAGCTGAGGACTTTTGGGGATGAGGAAGCATCAATAAGTATTCAGGTAGAATGAGGCAGACTTGTGACTTTATTGCCACACTAGAATGTGAGCATCCACATCTTCAGACAGAGACAGAGGAGCAGTGTTTTCAAGACAAATAGATTTTACTTGGACCAAAAATGTGAAAAAGGTGAAGTTTAACTTCGTTGAAAAATTTAAATCTACAGAGAATTGTTGATAACAGACATTTATGAACTCAAGAGAAAACAGTCCAAGGATTTTAGAACATGTGGAAATGTAGTGAATTGTATTAAGAAAACATATGTAACCTAGCCATATAGGGATTTAAATTTAGAAATTGAGGTGGAATGTTGGAGTTCTGGACCTCTGTAGTGACCAGTGTCACTGGAGACACAAGGTAAGACAAGCTTGGTTCCAGTCACCTTAACATAGGTAGTAGTGGCCGTAATTGGAGATGACAAGGTTGGGAGTCCTGAGGGGAGGACTCAGGATCCTTGGATTCACCTTCCACTCCTCCTGTGAGACTCAGTTATGCATAGCTGTACTTTCTTGTGACCCCTGCAGAAGTGTTTTGTCAAAGGGGAAGGTTTATTCTTAGTGCACAGATTTTCTCCCAAACTTAGCCAGTAGGGTTTCAAGTTAATAACAACAATTCAAAACTTAACTCATTGCTGTAGTCACTTTGGGGTTGTATAACAAATGAATATAAACCGTGTGGCTCAATACCAAATACTTATATCTCACATTTCTGTAGTCTGCAAAGCCCAGCATCAAAGTAAATGTCTGTTTTCTGGTATCCAGATGGCTGTCTTCTCATTGTATCCTCACTTGGTGGAGTGGATTAATCTCATTCATGAGCACTCTACCCTGGTGACCCAATTTCCTCCCAGAGGCCTTACCTTCCAATACCAACCCATTGTGGGTTAGGGTTTCAGCATATACATTTGAAGGGCACAAACACTCAGTCCTTACCATCTGACCTCAGACAGGAAACACTTAAAGCATACAGTATGGAGCTAACAAGTTTGTCTTGGAGAGACTTTCAAAAAAGTCTGGTACTCTTGGAGTTACCAGCGAATTTAGGTAAATTATGGAAAGCAGGAGATTCCTGGAGAAGTTTCTGGCAGAGAAGTGATATCAGTTACAGAAAAGGAAATGGTTTAGTGATGAGAGAGAGGTTTGTACTTAAGGATTTTTCTTAATACAGGTCAAGGGCAGAAAGATGGGATTAAATATTGATTCTTTGTGTAATGGAAATGTCTGCAGTAATATAATCCAGTTACCCCAAGGAAGTGTCACTGGAAAGACTGATCTTACTTCTGGGGTATTTATTTAAAAACTTTATTTTTAGCAAATGTCTACTCCTTGTTGAAGACCCTGGTTATCTGGACAAAATATCATCATGATAATGGGGAGAGAATGACTGCTTCCACTATAGAATTGTGTTCTTGGATCCAGCTGTGCCTGCCTTCATCATGTCATTGAAAATACTAACACTATATAACCCCACATAGGGCTAACTCTGTTTCCGTAAATAGTGAGTATAAATGTTTGTAAAACCAAACCCCCAAATATGTAACTAGTGATCCATATAAATTTTCATTTTTCTTGTTATAAGAATCTACGAATAGGAGCTATGCAAAATTTTCTAACATTAAGTGACTCAGCTCAATGCCAAGGACAAAGATGCTCTAATTTTATTTGAATTTTCCTACAGTTTCAAGGTGGTTACTACATTACTTATGACATCTATATTTTATTTTTAATATTTTAAATGTTTTTTTTTTATTTTTCATCTACTTTTAAAGAAAAGTGAAAGACAGAGGAAGAGAGAGAGAGAGAGAAACATTCTTTGGCGTGCAAGAAGGTAGAGATGGACCAGGCCAAAGACGAAGCCCATAACTCCATCTGAGGTTCCTATGTGGGTGCCCAAGCATTTGACCCATCACTTGCTGCCTACATGAATGCATTCTCAGGGAGCCAGGTCAGAAATTTAGTAGCTGCAGCTCAAACAAGCACTCTGATATGGAATACTGGTGTCTCAAATGGTGACTTGCACTACAAGCCCTGTCCTGACATCGATATTCTTGGCAAAATGCAGAAGGGGGAAGGATGAAAAGTGGAATGTTGTTTCATCCCCAGACGTTCCCAATAGTGTTGACTTAGATCTCTTCAACCAGTGTGTTGCAGAGTCATTCCAAACTGCTGGGAAGAGTGAAAACATAAAGTTAATTAAACTGGCATATTGCTAATCTCATTAAAATCAGTGTAATGTTACAAAAAAAACTTAATGTATACTAAGCTGATCTCTGTATATTAAGATAATTGAAAATGAATCTTGATGTGAATGGAAGGGGAGAGGGAGTGGGAAAGGGGAGGGTTGTGGGTGGGAGGGACGGTATGGGGGGGAAGCCATTGTAATCCATAAATCGTACTTTGGAAATTTATATTCATTAAATAAAAGTTAAAAAAAAAAGAAAAGAAAATGAAGGAATTGATCAGACAAGGGAAGTGTGCTACAATTAGTCATTAGTTTTATGACTTTTGGTAAAGTTCAACTCAATCATTGTTAGTGTATTGTCTTTAAAAGGAGGTGTAATACCTACCTATGAGATGATTTATCAATTACAAGAGATAAAGAATATATTCTAATTTGCATGAAGTTTGACACTAACCCTTCAATCAATGATACTAGTTTTTCATAGTACTTTAAGCTGGAAGATTTGTATCTCTATTAAAAATTTCACTCATTAGATATAATCGGATTTACCTCATTTACACACTTTTAGTATTTTGAACCAAATACATATTTTTATTATTTTCAGAGTGTCCTAGTCTGCCTTGGTATCCTAGTTTATAACAATATACCATTGAATGGATGGGTTACATACAGTAGAAATTTATTTCTGATGATTCAGGAGGCTGGAAAATTAATGATCAAGGTACCAGGAGATGTAGTGTTTGGTGAGGTCACGTTATCTTCTAGATAGTCTTTTCACTTTAACCTCACATGGTGGAGGGGGACAGGCACTTGCTAGATGAGATTCTCCATAATCAAATCATCTCCCAAGGACCCATCTTCATAACATTACTTTGGAGATTGGGATTTCAACATATTCATTTCAAGTGTACATAGACACTTAAGATATATCACTTAATTTACATATGGAACCTCTTATACCTGCCACAAGAATGTATAAAATGTCTTCCTTTCATTATGGACTAGGTTCTATAAACTTTAGGAGATGAATAAATAAAAAATCTTAAGGAAACCTTCAAATATCAGTCATTCCATGACACAAAAAGGTCACAGGACTATAGGAAGTCAGCTGTTTAGGAAAGCTTAGCATTTCCTTTCTCTCTTTTCCATAGTAACTTCCTTACCTGTGATTCCCTTGAGTATCTTCTTGGATCCTTGCACTTTTGATGTCACAATATTAATATTTACACTAGGGGGCGACATAATATTTCCTCTTGCTCTTATATAGACAGGCATAGTAAATAACTACCAATTAATAAACTTGTCAAATATAGTTACCACAATTTTTTCAGCTAAAAGTCACTCTAAAATGTAATTATTCAGTATTAAAATTCAACATCCATGTGTGATATGTTTGCTATATACTATATTTGTGTACTTTGTCAATTAATATATTCTTGACCGTTCTCTATCTCATTCACGTGTAAAATGTGTAGCAAGATGATGCTTACATGGAGCTGATGGCTGTACCCACCACATCTTCCTAGACTATTACTGTTTGTTGTAACAATATCAGTTTTCACTCTTGAAGTTGATGTTTCTAGATCCTTCTTGGTACCTCCAATCTACTGGTTTCATGATTTTTAGTATCTGTTTACTTATGTCACAATTAATTTGTCATTTAAGTTGACTGAAATTTTTGTGGACTGCTTTACTTAACAAAGTTAAAGTAGGTTGTGATGACCATTATTTATTGAAAGCATAGCTAAAGTATGAAATAAAAAATATGTGAAATTTTGAAATCAGTCCCTTGTTTTCTTGATTACCATGCATAATACTATACAAAAGTGGTCAAAAAATCAGACATTAAAATTTCCAAATTTTATTAAAATTTACTGTAATTTCCTTCATGGCAATTAGGATTGTATTTCTTACAAAAAGGTGTACATTGTGTAAAATAACAGATTGTTGTATTTATGTTTCCTATCACTGAGAAATTGATTCAACAAGAAAGATGCAATTTTTATGTATCAAAACTTAGAGGAATTGATATTATGTTACATGCTGCTATGAAAAACACCCTAAGCCTGTTTTTCACATAGACTGATATTAATAGAATTTCAGATGTAGAATTTTACATACTGCTGGCCTGGGGAGCCACAGTTAAGGTACTCAATTGCCATATTGTTAACCCAGTAAAATGTTAGGGAAGTAAGTAATAATAATAAATCAAAGCAAATTGGTCGTCTTTATATGGTAGTTAGCAAAATGGTGTAAGAAGAATTAGAATTTTGTTTACTTATGTTAAGTTGCTTTAATTAAAATACCACACCAATAATTCAGTTTACAAGTAATATCATGTAAATGATTGCTGTTCAGACAGCAAACATGCCAATTGTTTTGATGGATTAGTAAAGTGTTGATAGTTATTTTTAAAATTATTATTTATTTCTTATTTTAAAGGCAAAGAGAGAGAGAGAAAGAGAGAGAGTGAGAGTGAGAGAGAGAGAGAGAGATTTCCCCTTCACTGGTTCAGTCCCCAATCACCTCCAACAGCCAGTCCTTAAAAAAGCCAGGAGCCTAAAACTTCAACTGGGTCTCCCACATAGGTGGCAGGAATCCAACTACTTGAACCAATACCTTCTACATTCTAAGATGCACATTAGCAGGAAGCTGGAATCCAGAGAGGAGCTGAAGCTTGATGTGGGATGCAGCCATCTCAAATGACATCTTAACAGCACTCTCTGATTTTCTTTCAGTACTCTACAAAAACCAAGGCAATATCCATTCACAGACTCAAGGAAAATTAACAGAAGTAAAATCAATCTATCTTCCCACACACAGACACGTACACCCCTTCTGGTTCCTTCTCTCTCTGTATTAATTATTTATCTTATTAATAACAACAGTAAATATTGTTAATAAATTCCAGCCTGAGTGTTTGTTCCTCATGATGTCCCCATTTTACTAGCAAGTTTGACCAGGAACAGAGATCAAACCAATTATTTACCTGAAGAGTGGTTAAGAACTTATCTCCCAACTAGCTAACTGGTAATATGAGAGGTCTGAAAATAACACTGGTAATATTTTTGGAAATATGAAGTAACTGAATAGTAACAATACTAGGAATAAAAAATAAGTATGGGGAATGGAGGGAGGGAGAGAGAGAGCACGCACACAATTGAGAGAATGTAAGTTAGAACAATATAAATAACTGGGGTATGGTGCTTCCAGATTTGCTTGGGACAGACCCAGTTTATGCTGTTGTCTCAGCCTGGTTAATAGTGGCACTGCCTTTAGCTCTCACAATTATTTTAATTTGAAAGATAAATTATGCAGGCGCCATGGCTCACTAGGCTAATCCTCCGCCTGCGGCGCTGGCACACCAGGTTCTAGTCCTGGTCGGGGCGCCGGATTCTGTCCCGGTTGCCCCTCTTCCAGGCCAGCTCTCTGCTGTGGCCAGGGAGTGCAGTGGAGGATGGCCCAAATGCTTGGGCCCTGCCCCCCATGGGAGACCAGGAAAAGTACCTGGCTCCTGCCATCGGATCAGCGCGGTGCGCTGGCCACAGCGCGCTGGCCGCGGCTGCCATTGCAGGGTGAACCAACAGCAAAGGAAGACCTTTGTCTCTGTCTCTCTCTCTCTCACTGTCCACTCTGCCTGTCAAAAATAAAATAAAATAAAAATAAACATTAAAAAAAGATAAATTATATGGTTACCCTGATAAAGACAGAAACCTTGACAGTAACAGGAACTTGCCAGAAACCATCCCTCACTCTCTTTCCTGCCTTAAATTCTGCATTTTTAGCACTGATTCTTGATTCTTTTAGTAGATGCACACAAGAATGTTTTCTACCAATGTATTTAATATGGTATTTATTTTTTCAATGACTTTAAACCCTATAATAAATAGTGAAATAAGGAACGTAGCTATTCTTTCTCTCACGTTTTAGCAAGTTTGACTTAGTCACACGATGGGAAAGGCAGGATATAGGATAGGCCCAGGATAAACTGGAGATCATTTGAGGTAGCTGTCACAGTATTAAGAGAAGGAAGGAGCCACATTCTGACCTCAGCTTGTGGGGCTGAAGAGCCAGATATCTTGTTCCAAGCTGGTTCTTTCAGTGGCAGAATTTTCCCCAAGCATTAGTTCTTCAGAAAGCCTCATTACACAGGGTCACCTTTGAACCTGTTGGCTACCTAATACCTTTCCAATAAATGTATTTTATGCTTCATTTAATGAGTTAATTTTGGTTAGTTTTAGCTAAGAAACTTGAGTAGAATTAGAACAACTGTAGACTGTAGAATTATTTAAGATTTTCTGGTATACGTATACAGAATTTTCAAAGTGCTTCACACCTTCCTTTGTTTTTGATGTTATTCCTATTTATTTTCCTGTAACCGACAATACCATGGCTTGGATTTCTGGGCATGTAACCCAAACTGGTTATTTAACATTTCTTAGTTTCTGTTTTCTTACAAAACCTATAAATCACAAAAGTTGCAGAGTTTAGTCTCTGTAACATCTGAAATGCTATTTTAAACATATTATATAAATTATATGTAATTACTACTGAAATGCTCTGTTATCACAATTGTCATACAGGTTAAATGATAGAAAGAAGTAGCTACTACAATATTTCTCACATAAAACCATGGTTATTTTTACAATTATAGATATCTTAAAGAAGAAGCATTCTTTCTTCTTTCCAGATCTAACACATGAATGAATGTTTTTCGGCTAGAACATGAGATGCAAAGCTTATAAAGAATAGAAGTCTTAGAGAGTTTAAAATATTATTTGAATTATTTATGAAGAAATTAAAGATAACAATGCATTTTATATAGGTCAGGGAATTGATTACAAAATTTAGCAATTACCAGCTCTCTGCTATGGCCAGGGAGTGCAGTGGAGGATGGCCCAGGTGCTTGGGCCCTGCACCCCATGGGAGACCAGGAAAAGCACCTGGATCCTGGCTCCTGCCATCGGATCAGCGCGGTGCGCCGGCTGCAGCGGCGGCCATTGGAGGGTGAACCAACGGCAAAGGAAGACCTTTCCCTCTCTGTCTCTCTCTCTCACTGTCCACTCTGCCTGTCAAAAATAAGAAAAAAAAAAATTTAGCAATTAAATAAACTCTATAACATCCCATAGTTTATATTATGCAGGGAAACTAAAGTTCTGAAGAGCACAGATTCCAAAACTGTATGAGCATAATCATCATATAAAAAAGAAGAACACAGCATCTGGATTTTAGTATCTGTAGGTAAGGTCCAAGAATCTAGCTTTCCCAGAAGTCCCCAGGTAGCATCAAATACAAATGGCTTGGGGCCGGGGCCATGCTGACTAGGCTAATCCTCTGCCTGTGGTGCTGGCACCTCGGGTTCTAGTCCCAGATGGGGCACCAGGTACTAGTCCTGGTTGCTCTTCTTCCAGTCCAGCTCTCTGTTGTGGCCCAGAAGAGCAGTGGAGGATGGCCCAAGTGCTTGGGCCCCTGCACCCACATGTGAGACCAGGAGGAAGCACCTGGCTCCTGGCTTCAGACCAGCGCAGCGCCGGCCCTGGTGGTCATTAGGGGAGTGAACCAATGGAAGGAAGGCCTTTCTCTCTGTCTCTCTCTCACTGGCTATAACTCTCTTTCTTTCTTTCTCACTGTCTAACACTGCTTGTCAAAAAAAAAAAAAATACATATGGCTTGGTTTCAATGGATCTATTTCAGAAGAATATCCAAGGCCATACATTTATATGAGAGATGAGGCTCTGCTCTCATCCTTTCTAGGTTCTCTGTATACTACACTTAGCTTCTCATCACTTACAGTTGACCCTTTAGAAAGCTAGCAGCAATATATTTGTTCATTTTAAAAAAGAAGAAAGAGAAGAAATAGAAGGAGGAGGTGGAGGAGAAAGACTAGAAAAACGTTTAGTTTGTTTAAAGTTTAGTAGAGTCTAACATCCATGGAGGGGATGAAAAGTTAAGATTGCACTTTGTGGAAAAAATATCTAGTTTTAGATTCACCTTCATGAGAAAAGTTAGTTCACTTCATCTATTCCCTTTTCAATTACCTTTGCATATTTTAGTTCATACAGAGATTAGGGATATTAATGTAGGTCATACTATTTAATAATTTTCAGCATATGATATTTCAAAATAATTTTGTTTAATAGCAGAGCAAATGTTTGTGCCAATAATTTGGGAAAACAATCAGTTAATTTGAAAAATATACAGACATGATAGGTTTATGAAATCTAAAGTGTTGGCTGGCGCCACGGCTCAACAGGTAAGCCTCCGCCTGCGACACCAGGTTCTAGTCTCAGTTGGGGCGCCGGATTCTGTCCCTGCACCCGCATGGGAGACCAGGGGAAGCACTTGGCTCTTGGCTTCAGAATAGCGCAGTGCGCCGGCCACAGCACCCTGGCCACAGCGGCCACTGGGGGGTGAACCAATGGAAAAGGAAAACCTTTCTCTCTGTCTCTCTCTCTATCTCTCTGTCCACTCTGCCTGTCAAAAAAATAAATAAAAAAAATTAAAAAAAAGAAATCTAAAGTGTTGCTAGGTACTTTATGAAAAGTGTTCAAAGATTTAACAATTGATAGCCTATATTTATAAATAAAATTACATATACTAATTATTTTCTTATTAAATCAGATTTATAATTTAAAGTGTTCTTTTGAGTGCAAATTGAATTATTTTTATCTTGATAAGGTCTTGAAGTCATCGATTATATGTACAGAATTATGTCTCATTATTGTGTATAGTTTTCACTTAGGTTGTAAATACAATTACATTAGAATCAACTCCACATGAATGTGTGGTTGAGTGTATTTAATATAGCTCTGTTAAACTTCTATTTGCCTGTGTTTAATCCTTTCTAAATCATCTTTTCAAACTATATATTCAAACCTTGCAAATGAATCAATAATTTATTTAATGTTTTAATATCTTGAGCACATATTCTGTGTCAGGTCCTTGTTACAAATTTATATAAAACATGTAATTTAATGATTGCAGCATCAATTTAATTAGTTTTATTCACATTTTTTTCTTTCATTTTCCTATCGTTTTCCTATTTTTTGTACCAAAGTTTGGATACTTAATTAAAATTGCCATTATTTCTCATTTGTTATCAAAGTAGTGTTCAACAAAGACATTTTCATGTTTCTCTTGTGACAGATAATTTAACAGAAGCTAGTCAATTAAATTAAATAAGTTCCAAGTGATATGTTTCATGGACATTATATACTATACCAAGATAGAAAAATATATTATTTAGTAAAATACTGCATGGTTTTAGTAAAATTAAGAGCATACATGTTTTACAGTACTGTCATGTTTTATAGTACTTTCAATATACTTTGCAAAGTTTCCAGCTGTTTTTATTCCTACTGTTTGCAATCTTCTATTTACAATTAACAGTAACAAAGGTTCTTTCACTAAAGATTAATAATTATTTGCGAGCCCTTTGTAGCTGTAATGCATCAGCATTCTTTTTAATATATCGATGAGTTTTCCATTTATAGATACAAGGTAAAAGAAGCTGCCCATTCTAATCACTGGGCTTTGCAGCACACATTTATAGAGGATTGGCATTCAGCTTTGGACAGTTTTTAATGGGTAGCTTATCTTTGCATTTTTTTTCAGAAGATTATTTGCAGGGAAAGGACAAGAAAATGAAAAGATACAAGGCCTTTTAATATATGTTTTGGTACAATGCTGGTGTTTCTAAATTTCTTCTCTCCTAATTGCTGGTTAAGCTTCCAAGACAAGGAGCAGGGATTGACAGGAGGGAGGAGAAAAATACATTGCTATGCGTGGGTAGGCAATATTAAGAAGGAACCTTTGAACAACTTTTTGGCATGATTTGTAAAAAAAGTTTCCTATTCTGTCTGTCCTCATCAAAGTAGTCCAAGACTAAAATGCTTTATGTCAATTATCAGAAAAAGATAAAAACTAAATATTGTTAGAATTTTTTAAGTCAAGCTTGTTTTAGGGTATATTCATGTTTTTGGGGCTGGCATTGTGCTGCAGCAGGTTAAGCTGCTGAACTGTGATACCAGCATCCCATATCAGAGTGCCAGTTCAAGTTTTGGGAACTCTGCTTCCAGTCTAACTTCCTGTGAATGTGCCTGGGAAGGCAGTGAGTGAAACAAAGTCCAAGTAATTGGACTTTTGTGGGAGACTTAGAAGGAGTTCCAGCCACCTGGCTTCAGCCTGGCCAAGCCTAGACTGTTGAGGGTACTTCAGGAATGAACCAGCAGATAGAAGCACTCTCTCTGTCTCTCTATATCTTCATGGTCATTCTGCCTTTCAAAAATATTTTTTTAAAAAATAAATTTATGATTTTATTTAAGATAATTCTATGATCCAGAATATCCCCAAGTTCAAGAGGAATAGGATCATTTGTTATATTAAAGGTGTTTTTCTGCTTAAAATATATTTTTTAAAAGATTTATTTATTTATTTGAAAGTCAGAGTTACACAGAGAGAGGAGAGGCAGAGAGGGGGAGAGAGAGAGAGAGACAGAGATCTTCCATCCAATATTTCAGTCCCCAGTTGGCTGTAATGGCCAGAGCTGCGCCGATCCAAAGCCAAGAGCCAGGAGCCAGGAGCCAGGAGCCAGGAGCTTCTTCCGGGTCTCCTGTGCAGGTGCAGGGGCCCAAAGACTTGGGCCATCCTCTACTGCTTTCCCAGGCCATAGCAGAGAGCTGGATCGGAAGTGGAGCAGCCAGGAGTAGAACTGGCGCCTATATGGGATGCTGGCGCTATAGGCTAAGGCGTTAACCCGCTGCGCCACACGCTGCGCCACAGTGCCGGCCCCCTGCTTAAAATATTTTAGTCATTTTTGCAGTGGAAAATAAAGGATGTCAACATAGTTCATCACAGAGGAGCAGCCAGAATCAGTTACTGGTGACTGAAAGTAAAATTGATGATAAACAACCTTACAATAGAAGTTCACAAGATAGTATCTCACCTTTATAGCTCACTTCTTCTAAGTTCATATTTTCATATAAATATGTGTTCATAATACAAAAAACACTTGAATTGTTAGTCAGGCTAATACCATTATTACCTATACTGATGAGGAACGGAACAGAATCCAAGTGTTTGTTAGTGATTCAGTCCAATTTGGTCTTGGGTTGTATTGCCATCTTAACCACAATAAATGGTAGCCATGTCTGTTAGTGCTTACAAAAGACATCTTTTCATTTGATTATTTATAACCCTTAACTATACTCTTGCTGAACTATGGGCTTTTAACTTCTTATTTGTTGAACTCTTTAATAAGTGAAGCACCAGGCCTTGAGCCATAATGTAAATTAAAATATGTTATCTCAAAAATAAAAGAGGAAAAAATATGATAAAGCTGTAAATCCTTCCATTTTACAAAGCAGAGAAGCCAGGTAATCATACAGCATAAATTTACTGTATTACTCATAAAGATACTCTACATTGTACACTTAACAAATTATGATTAAACTATGTATAACCAAAGTATGACTAATAATAATTAAGTACGTAATTCCCCAATAATTGTTGAAGTATATCCAAGATTGTACTCAGCATAGCTACTTATTATGGTTGAGAAATATTAAAGACAGTTTATATGGAAATAGTTAAAATTACGTAGCTGTAATGCCTAGTGATTACTTTAATGTCAAGCTTGTCTTAGAGTCCCTCTAATCTTTGAGCCAAATTTGTATTATAATCCATTAACTTTCCTTAATAGAAATTAAAATAAACAAATTGTATGGCAGTATAAATAAAATATATTGATTAAATTTCAGAAAAATGTACTTGTTCTGAATATTGTTTCACAAGATGGAGAGAATTGTAAGCCATAATTTTATACCAGGAGAAGACTTTCTGTGAGAATAGTTATGTTGTTGACAGCAAATAGAAAGCTAAGTGATTTTATTTTTACTTTAGCAACCATCTCTCACTAAAACCTGGCAAAATTGATTCGTTTATTTACTCATCAAAGTGAATTAAGCAGATCAATAACATGATCTCGTGATCACCACTTCTCCCTCTGATAAATGTCTCGTCATCAGAGTGTGGAATAATACGTTGTCTCCTTGTCTAATTTTGTTGAAAGTCATTCCAAAGTGCAGTATAATATTACAATAAATGGAGGATAAAGAAAGACTGAATTTCAAATGGAAGGCAAAAATAGCAAATGAAGTAAGAATCGTAATAAGCATTCTGTAGAGAAGTGTACTAATTATTGATAGGCTAAAAAATGTGGTACAATAATTACTTGATCAATTCCACCAGTTGTAAACATGAACAAATTACTGATATTTTTTACAATTTCATTTTCCAAGGAAATTAAAATTGAGAGAAAGAGAGAGAGAGAGAGAGAGAAGGCAAGAGCGAAAGAGAGCAAGAAAGAAAAACTTCCCATACTCTCATTGACTCCTCAAATGACTGCAACATCCAGGAACTCAAATCTGGAAATCCCCTGTTGGTGGCAAGTGTACAAGTACTTGAGCCATCACCTACTGCCTCCCACTGTGCACATTAGCATAAAACTGGAATTCAGAGCAGAGATGGGAGTTGAACCCAGGCATACAAATGTGGGAGGCAGCTGTCTCAAAGGGCATCATAACCACCATACCAAATGAGGACCACTGCTATTTTCAATTGCAGTAAGTATTTAATAAGAAAATAGTTACCATTTACCTAACAATTAAATATTTGGATTTTTAACATATTTTGCTTTCTTGTACACTTAATTCCTACGATCAAGAATAGTTAATAGATGATGAGGGCGTAGATATATTACAACAGACAGAGAGATAGTAACAGAACTAACAAATCTAGAAAAAAAATGCTAAAATTCATAAGGAAACACAAAAGACCCCAAATGACTAAAGCAATCATAACAAAAACAAAGCTGAAGAGACATCACATTACAGATTTTAAGACAAAGTATGGGGCAGCAGTAATCAAAACAGCCTAGTACTGGCAAGAAATAGATATGTAGACCAATGGAATAGAATAGAAAACTCAGAAGTTAATACACATATTTATAACCAACTGATCTTTGATAAACAAGCTAATATCAATGCCTGGAGAAAGGACAATGTCAACAACAAATGGTGTTTGGAAAATTGGATCTATGCATGCAGAAGTATGAAATAAGACCCCTAAATTGTACCTTATACAAAAATCAACCCAAAATCAATCAAGGATCTAAATCTATGACATGATACCATCAAATTACCAGAGGAAAACATAGGGGATAACTCTGCAAAACATTGGCATAGGCAAAGACTTATTGGAAAAGTCCCTAGAAGCACAGACAGTAAAATAAAAAAATAGACAAATGGAATTACATTGAGTTAAGCACCTTGTGCATTGCAAAGGAAACACTTAATGAAGTGAAGAGGCAACCTACAGAATATTAGAAAATACTCACAAACTTTGCAACTGATGAAGGATTAATATTCAGGATCTATAAGGAGCTCAAGAAGCTCAACAACAACACCAGTTAAGAAATGGGCAAAGGACATGAACAGGCATTTTCAAAGAATGAAATTCAAATGGTCAACAGACCACGAAAAAAAATATTCAAGATCAGTGGTTATCAGGGAAATGCAGATAAAAGCCACAGTGAGGTTTTACCTCACTCCATTTAGAATAGCTATCATCAAAAAAAAAAAAAAAACAAAAAAACAAAAACAAAAAAAAAAAAAAAACAAAACAGTAAATGTTGTATGTGAGGAAACTATATCTCAATATATTGTTGGTGGGAATGTAAACTAGTACAACCACTGTGGAAGACAGTATGGAGGTTCCTCAGAAATCTTAAAATAGGTCTACCATATGACCCAGCCATTCCTATTCATGTGAATTTATCCAAATGAAAAAACATATGAAAGAGATAAAAGTGCCCCATGTATATTATAGCTCAATTCACAATAGTTAAGATATGGAATCAACCCAGATGTCCATCAATTGCTGAATGGATGAAGAAAATATTGTGTATATATACACTATGGAATACTACTCAGCCATAAAAAACAATAAAACACTTTCTTGGTAATAGAAATAGATGAAACTGTAAACTGTTTTGCTTAGTGAAATATGTCAGTCCCCAAAAGAAAAACTACATATGGGTTTTTCTGATATGTGGCAGTTAATATAGGATACAAAAAATGTGTAGTAATGAAATGGATATCCTGTGATGTGATTATTGTTTTTAGCCCTTTTTTATACTCCTGTGAAACTGTGGTCTTCCTACTTTTTTCTAGTCGAATATTATGGGTAGTGATGAATTTAGCCTGTGATTATAGAGTTGATTGAAATTATGTCTGCAAAATTTAAATGAAAAAAAGGAAAGAAGAAGGAGATTGAGGGAAGGAGAAGGGGAGGGAGAAGAGTATGGTTGTCTTCTTCAAACAATAACTATGAAATAAAATCTGTTCTCTGTATTAATAAAAAAACATAGCAAGATATAATTCCATCAATTTTATAATTTCAGAAATCTAGAGAAAAAATATATATATAATGCTCCTAGAATTTCGGAAATTTTCTCCAAACATTTTCTCATGTCTATTTTATATCTAGAATGATTTAGAAAAGAAAATTTCCAGACAAAATAGTTTTGTCTTTCTACTGTTAACAACACTGATGTATCATTTTAATAATATATGTAGGTATTTAGAATAAAAACTTTTGAAATCAAAATTTCGTAGTAAAATACATTATAAACATGATTATTCATCTAAGTATCAAATTATTCCGGCATTAACCATTATATGAATAATTACTCATGTTCATGTATTTGGATATGCTTGAATGTCTTTCATCTGGATTTCTGGATGGGAATGCTTTATAATCTGTAGATTTATATTCTATCTATGTGAATGTACAATATGTACTAGAGAAATTACAGTTTTTCTTTGCAGTACATATATTTATTTCTATACTGCCACCATACATATTTATTAATCACCTCTGTGTACCAAATACTGTAGTAAGCACTGTTAATGCAATGTTAGGCATTAAGACTTGGTTGTTTCTTTATACAGTACTGAGGTCTCCAAAGTGGGGTGTATGTACCCTAGAAAGTGTGCAATATGAATGTAATTGATTAAGCATAAGTAGAAATAAAAGAATGTTTATATTTATGATTATTTCATTTTAAATTATTTTATGTTATTTCATAGCTCTACAATCTTTGTTAATAGAGTTATGCTGTCAAATGAATTCATATGTTGGGTTAGCATATGAGAAAAAATTAAATGCAATGACAATTTTATGGCTGAAGACAGACTTTTTAAATATGGATTGAATTTTATGAATTGCATATTAAATGCATTAAATGCATATGAATTGCATTTTAAAACATTGCAATTAACATTAATTTGCAGATAGTATGTTCTAAACAAATTCCTAATCATTTCATTTGCCCCAATGTATTTTATTCTAATAGGCATTATTTGGCAGATACTCTGATTGTGTATTATTTGTAAGTGTCATTCTAATCCAAGTAATCTGTCTCCAGTGATAGTATGCCCTTCACATGTCAATTCATTGAAAGGGTTCAGTAATAACTGAAAATCACAAAGTCTTATATTAATAGTTTTAAACTATTTTACATTATTTACATTTTTACATTGTGTCATGAAATAGGATATTTTTCTATTCATGTGAAATACAATCTCCACATAGTATTAAAGTGATTTGGTGTGCATTCTTATAATATGCCATTTGAATTTTCATCAAATATTGAATGGAACTTGAACCTTAAAATTTGCTGAGCACTGCACCAAGACCTGGAAACACAGAGTCTATTGATATTAATTCTCTGCACCAAAGGAACTTCAACATTATTCAGGATATTAATATATTATATATATAATGCTGAATGAAAAACTTCCCTTCCCCCCTCAATAAAATTTAGCTTTACTGAAATCAGTTCATGTCACATATATTTTGATGTGTGTCAAATTATTATTTCATCTTTTTTGTCATTTTAAATAATACATAAGTTTTGTTATCTAGTTTTTGATTTCAGAAAGCACTATGACAGTATAGAGGAAAAGTACAAAATTACTGCAAATGAAAAGAATATATTTGTAGAGAATGGTCTTGTATGTGCATATGATAAGATAAATTAAGAGTCACATTATTTTGTGAGAGACTTATTTAAATAAATAAGCATAAAAGCAAACTAAAGAAGGCCAAGGATCTGGAACCAGGAAATAGATTCTCAAGAAAATCTTCGGTGCCATTTGATTACTGTCCACAAAGCACACAGATAAAAATTATTTGATTGTTGCCTGCAAAGTAAACTGGAAAAATGGTATTTGAAGAACAGGTGTTCACATGACAAAAATGTGATATTGCAATGAGAAACCAATAAAAAATAACAAGACAAAATAATCTGTCCTCCCTATCAACCGCACTGCAATACTCAACAGGAGAGAATTCACGTGCTATAAGGTGGATAAGAATGTCATTTTCTCTTCTGCTGGAAAATGGAGAAGTAGATACTTAAGCAACAATTATTTTGCAGTATGTTTTCTTTTGTTCTAATCATAGAAGAAGTAACAAAAATGTTTTAGTATTAGCTGTTTCCTAATTGAAATCCACATTCACAGTGAATAGTTAAGGTTTCATCCTCAAAATTCAAAAACAAAAAGAAGTCACTATATATATGACATTACAGAATAATAGAAAATAAAAAATAAAATTTTCTAAAAACAAAAGTCTGATATGAAGTAAAAGCAAATGTTCATTTTATTGATTTCATAAAGTTAGAAAATTCTTGATTAAAAGATAAATACTCCTAAAGGGCATATCTTTTGCTTTTGGGAAAACCACCTATTTTGGAAGTGGAGAGGGAGTGGGAAAGGGGAGGGTTGCGGGTGGGAGGGACGTTATGGGGGGGAAGCCATTGTAATCCATAAGCTGTACTTTGGAAATTTATATTCATTAAATAAAAGTTAAAAATAAAAAAATAAAAAAGTTGTTAACATGATTTTGAATAAATCCAGAAATTATTGAAGATTACTCAAATATATTATGCTACTCTACCAAATTCATGTATATTATAAATAAGAGCAGGTCATATTTTTCATATTTGTTAGATTAGTTATTTCAAGAAATATGGTTTATTGTCTTTGATGCATTGCTTTGAATCAGATTAATGGTCATTACAATCATGCCAATTTTTCATAAGTGACACCCTGTATATCACTAAAATACACATTTGAAAATCACATCCAAGCTGAAGCCTGACATTTAGCACCAGTAGAAGTCCACTACATTTAAAGTACAATAGTCATTACATTGTTCAGTGTCTTAAAAAAATCACATTCACAATCCCATGCATGAACAGACATGCACCCCACATAGAGGATTTGTCAAATGTTAATTGCAACATTATGAATAAAGTTGTTTGGGGTTCATACTACTCTATTTCCTAGGAGCCAAAGTTTAAGTAAATTATCTGATTTTAAGGGGAAAGCAAAATCAATTATACTTACAGAATAGTATCAAGAAATCAATCAGGATGCTTTATTTGAACAATCAGTCAAATGGACTGAGAATTCTTAGGTATGTTTGTTCTTCCAAATGTCTTAGCAGCATGTCAGGATTCCTTGCAATTTATTGACAAGGGTAGTTAAAACAATTCTGATCTATTGATCTATTTGCAATTAATAATAGTTTGAAGTTCAATTGGTTCTTTTGTTATTCAAATAGTCTTTCATGCAATGT